>NC_069499.1:1489237819-1489465319 GCF_027579735.1 Bombina bombina | reverse complement strand
TGATAAAGTTACGATATCTGTCTTGTAACTATTTATCTCTAGGTGCACAGAACGTTCTACTGTAAACGATAACGTCATAACAAAAATCAATTAAAACATTACAGAACAAACACATTAATAAGAAAAAAAACTTCCAATATAATACCCACTATAACAAATAAGAAAATAATATTTGAATGTAAGCTCATGAGCCAACCTATTCAGTTGATTCTCTTATGTAAAGATTTTTTTCAGCTTACAGTTGCTCAATAGTGATGTCGCGAATAGTTCGCCCGGCGAACATAGCATGTTCGCGTTCGCCGCAGCGGGCGAACATATGCGATGTTCGATCCGCCCCCTATTCGTCATCATTGAGTAATACTTTGACTCTGTACCTCACAGTCAGAAGACACATTCCAGCCAATCAGCAGCAGACACTCCCTCCCAGACCCTCCTACCTCTTGGACAGCATTCATTTTAGATTCATTTGGAAGCTGCATTCTTAGTGAGAGGAGGGACAGTGTAGCTGCTGCTGATTTAATAGGGAAATTGATAGCTAGGCTAGTGTATTCAGTGTCCACTACAGTCCTGAAGGACTCATCTTATCTCTGCTGTAAGGACAGCACCCCAAAAAGCCCTTTTTAGGGCTAGAACATCAGTCTGCTTTTTTTTTCCCTGTGTAATCTAATTGCAGTTGCCTGCCTGCCAGCGTGTGTGTCAGGCTCACAGCGTATACTGTGCCCACTTGCCCAGTGCCACCACTCATATCTGGTGTAACAGTAGTGTAGATTTAAAAAAAAAAACAACACTTTTTTGACTGTGTTAAATAATAGCAGTCAGTTTCCTTCACACGTGTGCGTTTCAGAGCCTGCCTGCCAGGGCACAGTGTCACCCCAGTGCAACTCATATCTGGTGTAACAGTAGTGTAGATTTAAAAAAAACAACACTTTTTTGACTGTGTTAAATAATAGCAGTCATTCTCCTTCACACGTGTGCGTTTCAGTGCCTGCCTGCCAGGGCACAGTGTCACCCCAGTGCAACTCATATCTGGTGTAACAGCAGTGTAGATTTAAAAAAAAAAACACTTTTTTGAATGTGTTAAATAATAGCAGTCAGTTTCCTTCACACATGTGCGTTTCAGTGCCTGCCTGCCAGGGCACAGTGTCACCCCAGTGCAACTCATATCTGGTGTAACAGTAGTGTAGAATTAAAAAAAAAAAAACACTTTTTTGACTGTGTTAAATAATAGCAGTCAGTTTCCTTCACACGTGTGCGTTTCAGGGCCTGCCTGCCAGGGCACAGTGTCACCCCAGTGCAACTCATATCTGGTGTAACAGTAGTGTAGATTTAAAAAAAACAACACTTTATGACTGTGTTAAATAATAGCAGTCAGTTTCCTTCACACGTGTGCGTTTCAGGGCCTGCCTGCCAGGGCACAGTGTCACCCCAGTGCAACTCATATCTGGTGCAACAGTAGTGTAGATTTAAAAAAAAAAAACTTTTTTGATTGTGTTAAATAATAGCAGTCAGTTTCCTTCACACGTGTGCGTTTCAGTGCCTGCCTGCCAGGGCACAGTGTCACCCCAGTGAAACTCATATCTGGTGTAACAGTAGTGTAGATTTAAAAAAAAACAACACTTTTTTGACTGTGTTAAATAATAGCAGTCCATTTCCTTCACACGTGTGCGTTTCAGGGCCTGACTGCCAGGGCACAGTGTCACCCCAGTGCAACTCATATCTGGTGTAACAGTAGTGTAGATTTAAAAAAAACAACACTTTTTTGACTGTGTTAAATAATAGCAGTCAGTTTCCTTCACACGTGTGCGTTTCAGGGCCTGACTGCCAGGGCACAGTGTCACCCCAGTGCAACTCATATCTGGTGTAACAGTAGTGTAGATTTAAAAAAAAAAACACTTTTTTGACTGTGTTAAATAATAGCAGTCAGTTTCCTTCATACGTGTGCGTTTCAGGGCCTGCCTGCCAGGGCACAGTGTCACCCCAGTGACACTGGGGTGAACTACCTGATCGATACAACATCATACCTGATGTTTTAAAGCACGTTATTCCAAACAATTTAGGAATGTTAGGTGATTTATGCCCTTTATGGCTTAAAACCAGACTCTGCATCAACTATATAATTTTCCATGGGAGTTTTGCCATGGATCTCCCTCCGGCATGCCACAGTCCAGGTGTTAGTCCCCTTGAAACAACTTTTCCATCACTATTGTGGCCAGAAAGAGTCCCTGTGGGTTTAAAAATTTGCCTGCCCATTGAAGTCAATGGGGGTTCGCCCGGTTCGCCGGTTCGCAAACTTTTGGGGAAGCTCGCGTTCGCTGTTCGCGAACCCAAATTTTTATTTCCCCTTTATGATTTATGTAAATGTCTTCAGATAATTATACTCCACAACTGCTGCGTAATATGTCAGTGTTTTATAAATAAACAATAATAATAATAATAATGATGATGTAACAGTGTTTAACTATCAAGGTGACAGCCAAGTCAAAAATACATTTTTATGATTCAGATACAGATTGCAATTTTAAACAACTTTTCAATTCACTTTCATTAACTAAATATGCACAGAATGCAATTTTTTTTTATTTTTTTTTATTTTTATTATTCAACATAATAACTTCCAACATTTTGTTTACGCCATGCAAGACGCGATTTAAACATTTAACAAAAAATAATCTACAATCAATCGTGACTGTCTTAATGATATAAATTAGATTCAATGTCTTAAAAAAAAGAAATAATATTAGCTTAGATTAAGCCCTAGTTCTTCTAGTTATTTTCGTTCAAGTTCTTAGCTGATTTTTAATTCTAACTATAAACCCCACCCAACCCCCACAAAACAACCCGACAAAGAAAAAAAGAGAAGAAGAAAAAAAAAAAAGACCCCACAAGAGAAATTCCCCTTCTCGCCCAATTCACTCCCCTCGTCCACCCAGGGGACTATATTTAACAAGGCCTCGTGGAGTGTACGCCTGAGCAGCCTAATGGGTCAGTGCTCTCTACTAAAGTTATTACCAGGCTCCTAGAAGTATCAATTCAGAATTTCTAAACGGGAAAATTAGATCATTTATCTCCATATCCGGCAGAGATTTGATAAATACTGACCATTTATTAAAAAATTGTCTGATATCCTCTTCGTTATCTAAATTAGTGTCTCTTTGTTCTAACAAACATTGTTTCTTTAAACAGTTTTTAATCTCTGGGATAGATGGTGGTGTCATTAGCTTCCAATTTTTAAAAATAAGATATCTAGATGCCAGTATGGACAGAAGAATTAACTTGTCATTTATTTGATGTGGATTATGATTCGGTAGCCCAAATATAATTTGTGACTGTGTTATAGGTGGTGAAGAGATTTTAAGTGTTTTAGTAAGCCAGAACTCTAGCTTCCGCCAGAAATATCTTATTTTAGGGCATTCCCAGACCATGTGCATTAAATCTGCTGCCGGCAATGAACATTTTGGGCAGTGATTGAAGCCATGATTGCGGATTTTACTACCTTTTTTGGGGGTAAAATAAGAGTTGTGTATTAATCTGATATGTGACTCTAGCCAGGTAGCTGACAAGGTGGCCTGAGCCACTTTCTGGATTGATAATTGGACAGATTCAGTGTCAATATTAGAGTGAGGGATCATCTGGTTCCATAGTAGAGTAATCTTCTCTAGCTCCAAGTTCCCTTTACTGGAATTAATTAGTTGATAGCATAGTGAGATCGACCTCTGACCATTTTCAAAGAGTTTTAACCAGCTTTCCAGTTTGTCCAAGGACCAAGTCCAACCTGTTTCTTTCATAAGCCCTGTGACGAAATGTCTGCTTTGTAGATATGCAAAAAAATCCTTGTTATTGATTTTAAATTATTTTTTTAATTCTTCAAAAGATTTAACACATTTTCTCTCTTTATCAATCAGGTGTATGACCCTGTCCAGCCCCTGATTATGCCAGATCTTAAAGAGTGGTGAGCTTAGCCCTGCCGGGAATTGCGGGTTACCCAGGAGTGGTAAAAATTGCGAGACTTTGCAGTTTAAAGATAAGAGTTCCCCCACTTTCCACCAGGCCTTCAGTGGACTCATGAAAGTTTTAAACAATTTAATTTCTCTTGGTAATTCTTTAGGTTGACAGTGAATTAATGCTGAAGGAATGTATGGATAGGATATAGTTTCCTCTAGTAGACTATTTGTTACATAGTTACTTCGAAAAATCCAATCAGCGACTATTCGCACAAGGAAGGCATAATTATAAAAGCGAATATTGGGCAAGGCAGGGCCTCCATACTCTTTCGAGAGAGATAGTTTCTTTAAAGAAATCCTTGGTCTCTTCTCTTGCCAGATAAATTTGCTGAGTGCACTGTTGAGTAAGCGAATATCCCTTTCCAATATAATTAATGGGGTGTTCTGAAGTACATAGAGAAGTTTTGGTAATAATACCATTTTAAATAGAGCTATCCGACCAGAGATGGATATTGGAAGGCCCTGCCAATTCTTCAGTTTCTCCCTTATGCTTTTTAAGATTGGAGTGATGTTGAGATCATACAACTCTGAAGGGTTAGAAGAGATAAAAATTCCTAAATATTTAAAAGAGTTTGTTGCCAAGCTGAAGGGAATATTAGCGGGAGAATTATTATTTTTTCTGAGCCATAGTAATTCTGATTTTGCTTGATTAATCTTGTAGCCTGAAAAGGATCCAAACCTAGCAGTGATGTCCAAGAATTTTGGTATACTGGTTTGAATGTCAGATAGATATAATAAAACATCGTCCGCATAGAGAGCTATTTTTATAATCTGATTACCTATTTTGATTCCTGGGAGATGATGTCTGACCATGATCGCCAGGGGCTCTATAGAGATGTCGAAGAGCAGGGGGGAGAGAGGGCAACCCTGTCGAGTCCCTCTTCCAAGAGTTATCTGTGGGGAGATAATATTATTCACAATCAGTCTAGTATATGGTTCTTTATATAAATTGGTAATAAATCTCGGGAACTCTCCCTTAAACCCAAACTTATTTAATGAAGTGAGAAGATGATCAAAGTGGATTGAATCGAAAGCTTTTTCTGCATCTATTGAAACAATGGCTAGGTCAGGTGAGCCCTCCTCCCCCCGGCTCCCCGACATCACCTTAAAATATTCAGTTGTGACCAGGGACTCTCTGATTTTTGCAGAGGAATTTCTTTTAAATAAAAATCCAGCCTGATCTGGATGGATAATATTGGCCAATGATAGCTGTAAGCGCCTGGCGAGAATGGAACAGAGAATTTTGTAGTCCACATTTAAGAGGGCTATCGGTCTATAAGTTTCCTTTAGTGAGGGATCCTTCCCGTCTTTCAAGATTAAAATCGTATTAGAGGCAGAGAAGGAAGTAGCAACTGGCTCTCCCTTAGAATACATGCTATTGTATAAATTGTTGAGGTAGGGCGTTATCTCAGTGTTCAGAATTTTAAAGAACTCATTCGGCATGCAATCTGGGCCTGGTGATTTGTCGGAAGGGAGATCTGAAATGACCTTTGTAATCTCAGTCTCTAGTATTGGGGCATTAAGCGTTTCAAGCAGGTCAGCTGAGATTTTAGGATGGGAAATTTCATTCCAAAATTGCCTTTCCTGTAGAAGATCCAAGCTTCTATAGGAATAAAGATCCTGATAATAGCTGAGAAATAAGTACTACAAACTGGAAACTCTGTGACTGGGTGTCACAGATAACCTATAGGAGGCGCTTACTATGCAAGTGGTATGGGTGGTCCTAGTGTTAAAATCATATATAAATTGTTAAAATCATATATAAACTAGGTTGGAAAATTAATATGATATGTAGATCAGACAATAAAAATAAAAATACAAATGTATATATGTAAAAATACACACGTTATACTGGAAGAAGTCCAATAAATGGTGCAAATAAAAAGTCCCAAATAAAGTCCGTCTGAACAAGGGAAAAATGAAGAAGGCAGCTCTCAGTCTTCACTTCACAAGTGATGTAATTTTCTTATATGGACAACTGTAAAAAACAGAAACAAAGGCGCCACATGTGTAGATCAATGGATACCAAGATGTAAATCTGGACAAGACACAGGATACTCACAAACGTGAAGGCACTCTCTTGTGCCTGTTAGAGGCAGGCTGGTATTCTAAACAGCAAACCAGCTGGCTGTGTAAACGAATCCCCGTCGTGATGTCCTGGAAAGATGGATGTCCTGCAAGGCAGTCCTTGCCTGGATAGTGTCCTAGAGGTTGGAACAGGGAGAAAGGCTAGACAGCCTCTGGGTTACTTAGAAGAGATTGATGCACACACCAGACTTAGTGAATCATAAAACTAGCATTTATTATACAAAATAAAATAGCCAGTAATGTAGCACATTACAGCTGGTGTGTTAAAATCAAATCTCTTATGGTATATAGAGAAATAAAGCGACGCGTTTCTCGGGAGTGACCCCGTTTCCTCAGGCTTGTATGCTCTATCTATGTCTTAATCACCCTTAAATAGGCCTAAGTAACCACATGTTCACAATAAACACTCCCCTTCCTTCCTTTAATTAAACCAATCAGAACCTTCCTTTCCCCCCACTCCCACTTGTTGCAGTGATTAGTAATTATTTGCTAGATACATTTCTCATTATGAGGCATCATATACAATCCCTTTGTATTCATGGTACGCCATTAGCTCCATCTTCATGGAGTCACCAATCATTACTACATTTTATGCCACTTCTAACTAACATCAACACCGTTAACTGATCTTAGTGTTTACCATATACATTATTATTTTTATTTTTAACACGCATGCACCTAGCTTTATAGACACCCATTAGCATATAGCTTTATAGACATCCACTAACACGCATGCACTTAGTTTTATATATATCCACTAGCAGCACAAAACAATCACACAATATGTCTAATAAATGAATCTCGCTGACTTTCACCATAAATATCGTTATAACGATATGCACTCACATATATTATATTTAACTAATTTTATTAAAATATTGCCTTCACGTCCAGAGATCACCACCTCGGTTATTTATAGGGTATTTAAAAATACACATAGATCTAGTCACTTTAATATATGCAATATGCTTGGCACACCAGCGCATATTACCTAACATAGAGATATTGTCACTTCACCACACAAGCGAAGAGGGACATTTAGGAATGAGTCCCTGGTTTCTAGTATCTTAAATATAGTTTAATTACACTGGTGTTCCGTACACATTATTTTTATTGCACATCTTTTTTATATACATATTCGTTATCACGTATATAGCCATAGTCATTGGACATTTAAACTTATTTGGGCTTAATATAGAGTCCACCATGGATCGTATATTGAACAGGGTTGGTTAACTTGACGTTAGTTTGTTTACGCCATACCAACCTATCAGATTTATGGGTGTGTACCTGTATTGAGCAATGAAAATCACTATCTGTGATGCTGATGGCGGTGGATACAAAACCGGTGCGGTTCACACCCACAAAAGGAATTCACAGGAATCATGGGAAATGTTGTTCATCAACAAATAGACTCCAACCAACCGGATTCAGACTTTTAGACAAGCCCCATAGTTCTTCATTACTATTGGTGGTTTAGACATACATCACATGATTTGTTTATATAATTCCGGTTGCAACTCTCTATAAGATCACACAAAATGAGTTCACAGGAAACATGGGAAATGTAGTTTATGATTAAATGGTGGTTTTATATAATCCCGGTTGTAACTCTCTATATGATCACACAAAATGAGTTTAAAGGAATCATGGGAAATGTAGTTTATGATTAAATAGACTCCCACCAATCGGATTCAGATTTTAAGACAAGCCCCATAGTTCTTCGTTATCATTGGTGGGTCAGACATACATCACATCATCTGTTTATATAATCCCGGTTGTAACTTTCTACACGATCGCAAAAACAAGTTTGTTAATAAATCTCACGATCACCTGTGTATATATAACAAGAATAAGAGGGAATAAACAGTATATTGTTAATGAGAAATTTATCTAGCAAATAATTACTAATCACTGCAACAAGTGGGAGTGGGGGGAAAGGAAGGTTCTGATTGGTTTAATTAAAGGAAGGAAGGGGAGTGTTTATTGTGAACATGTGGTTACTTAGGCCTATTTAAGGGTGATTAAGACATAGATAGAGCATACAAGCCTGAGGAAACGGGGTCACTCCCGAGAAACGCGTCGCTTTATTTCTCTATATACCATAAGAGATTTGATTTTAACACACCAGCTGTAATGTGCTACATTACTGGCTATTTTATTTTGTATAATAAATGCTAGTTTTATGATTCACTAAGTCTGGTGTGTGCATCAATCTCTTCTAAGTAACCCAGAGGCTGTCTAGCCTTTCTCCCTGTTCCAACCTCTAGGACACTATCCAGGCAAGGACTGCCTTGCAGGACATCCATCTTTCCAGGACATCACGACGGGGATTCGTTTACACAGCCAGCTGGTTTGCTGTTTAGAATACCAGCCTGCCTCTAACAGGCACAAGAGAGTGCCTTCACGTTTGTGAGTATCCTGTGTCTTGTCCAGATTTACATCTTGGTATCCATTGATCTACACATGTGGCGCCTTTGTTTCTGTTTTTTACAGTTGTCCATAATAGCTGAGAAATGCTTGTGCAATCTCTTCAGGTTTTTCTAAAGAGGCGCCATCCTGTTGTACAAACTCAATAAAAGATGATTTTTTCTCTTTTTTAACCAGATTGGCGAGAAGTTTACCAGATTTGTTCCCAAATCTGTATAGTCTAGCTTGAAGTTTTAAGTCTCTCTGTGTTTCCTGGAAGACCGTGAAGGTGTCCCCGGCATTCTTAGCTCTGATGTATTTTGCCCAGTTTCTTGGAGAATTTTCCAAAAGGTAGGAGTTATAAGAGTTAATTATTGAATTAGTGATTTCCTTTTCTCTTAATCTTATTTTCCTCAGTCTCATAGCACTGTAGGCTATTATTTCCCCCCTAAGAACAGCCTTCGCGGCCTCCCAGAAAACCAGAGGTGAATCTATATGATATTGATTATGATGAGCATATTCAGCAAACTTGATTTTAAGCCAATTCTTGAATTTCAAGTCTGATGCGAGAAATGAGGGAAAGATAAAGCGTATTGCTCTATTTTTAAGCTGGGTCAGTTGGAACTCTACAAAGATTGGACCATGGTCTGAGAGGAAGATGGGAAGGATACCTGTCTTCTCCAGTGACGTGCACTCATAGGAGGCAAGTGAGGCACTGCCGCACCTGCCATTTGGGACAAATGAAAAAAAAATAAACGTTAAATAAAGTTAAATGTTTTTTTTTTTTTTTACATTTCTAGCTCTATAATATTGTGCAATAGAGAGGCACTGGATTCTGGTGTTTCTCTATTGCGCAATACTTTACATGTATTTGTATTACTAGCCGCTCTGCAGCACCACCCGGTGGTGATTTGCAGCAGCAGCACAGCTGAAAAAACTGTGAAAGAGGCACCTCTGATGAGGCCTCGTATTTTCCCTGGGAGACCGGCTCAGCCAATCAACACTGGTTGACTCCCTGGCCCTGCTGTATGGTGTGTATTGCGCATGCGCAACGAGGAGCAGTGTGACGGCGCGGGAACAACAGTCAGTGCCACTCATTGCTAACTGTTTGGGACTAACTGTCAGCGAGTGGAGCCTGAGCTAATCGCAGCTGCTGCTGCCCCCTGGTCCTGCCTGCCCTGACTGGTCACTGAGGAGCCGTCGCCGACGCCGACGCCGAGTCACCAACACAGTCACACAAGTAAGTCAGAATGACAAGCTATCGTGTGTGACTGTGATGTGAGCACTGCAGTAAATATAATAAGGCAGAGAGTGGAGACTGAGAGACAAGTAGTGGCCGCGGCCGCCCCCCTCCCCCCCACCACTCTGCTCTGATGTTAAGTGTCTGTGTGAGTCTCAGACACTTAACATCAGAGCAGAGGGGGACTGTGTGATGACTGATGAGTGAGTGACCGGGCATGTAATGAGACTCTGATGTGATATCATCTTCTCCTCTGCTTACTAAAATGTAAAATGTAAATGAGCAGCCGGCATCTTGTGATTTTGTAGGCAGTAGACAGTGGGCACGCCACTAAGGCAGTTAGGCAGAGTAGTGGCCGTCTGCCCCCTCTGATGTTAAATAAACTTTGTGCCTGATGGTCCCGGTCAGTGTTGCTGCCTACTACTGAGTGTCTGAGTCTGACATCTTCTAGTCTGCTTACAAAATTTATTTTACAGAATGATGAGCAGCCATCTTGTGCACAATGCACATAATATATTAAATATATATTGTGCAGTGTGCACAAGATGGCTGCTAATCATTCTGTAAAATAAATTTTGTAAGCAGACTAGAAGATGTCAGACTCAGACACTCAGTAGTAGGCAGCAACACTGACCGGGATTATAAGGCAGAGAATAGTGGCCTCCCCCTCTCTGATGTTAAATTTTGAGTCTGACCCGGTCAGTGTTGCTGCCTACACCTACTACTGTACTGAGTGTCTGAGTCTGACATCTTCTCTGCTTACAAAATTTATTTTACAGAAGAAGCAGCCATCTTGTGCACAATGCAGTATCTCTCTCCCCTCTGTCTCACTCTCTCCCCTCTCTCTCACTCTCTCCCCTCTCTCTCTCTTTCCCCTCTGTCTCTCTCTCTCTCTCTCCCCTCTGTCTCTCTCTCCCCTCTGTCTCTCTCTCTCTCCCCTCTGTCTCTCTCTCTCTCCCCTCTGTCTCTCTCTCTCTCTCCCCTCTGTCTCTCTCTCTCTCTCTCTCTCCCCTCTGTCTCTCTCTCTCTCTCTCCCCTCTGTCTCTCTCTCTCTCCCCTCTGTCTCTCTCTCTCTCCCCTCTGTCTCTCTCTCTCTCCCCTCTGTCTCTCTCTCTCTCCCCCCTGTCTCTCTCTCTCTCCCCTCTGTCTCTCTCTCTTCTCTGTCTCTCTCTCTCTCCCCTCTGTCTCTCTCTCCCCTCTGTCTCTCTCTCCCCTCTCTCTCTCTCTCTCTCCCATCTGTCTCTCTCTCTCTCCCCTCTGTCTCTCTCTCTCTCCCCTCTGTCTCTCTCTCTCCCCTCTGTCTCTCTCTCTCTCTCTCCCCTCTGTCTCTCTCTGTCTCTCTCTCTCTCCCCTCTGTCTCTCTCTCTCTCTCCCCTCTGTCTCTCTCTCTCTCGCCTCTGTCTCTCTCTCTCCCCTCTGTCTCTCTCTCCCTCTGTCTCTCTCTCTCTCCCATCTGTCTCTCTCTCTCTCCTCTCTGTCTCTCTCTCTCCCCTCTCTCTCTCTCTCCCATCTGTCTCTCTCTCTCTCCCCTCTGTCTCTCTCTCTCTCCCCTCTGTCTCTCTCTCTCTCCCCTCTGTCTCTCTCTCTCTCTCTCCCCTCTGTCTCTCTCTCTCTCTCCCCTCTGTCTCTCTCTCTCTCCCCTCTGTCTCTCTCTCTCTCCCCTCTGTCTCTCTCTCTCCCCTCTGTCTCTCTCTCTCTCCCTCTGTCTCTCTCTCTCTCTCCCCTCTGTCTCTCTCTCTCTCCCCTCTGTCTCTCTCTCTCTCTCCCCTCTGTCTCTCTCTCTCTCTCTCCCCTCTGTCTCTCTCTCTCTCTCTCCCCTCTGTCTCTCTCTCTCTCTCTCTCTCCCCCCTCTGTCTCTCTCTCTCCCCTCTGTCTCTCTCTCTCCCCTCTGTCTCTCTCTCTCTCTCCTCTGTCTCTCTCTCTCTCTCTCTCTCCCCTCTGTCTCTCTACCGTCTGTCTCTCTTTGTCTCTCTCTCTCCCCTCTGTCTCTTTGTCTCTCTCTCCCCCTCTGTCTCTCTGACTATCTCTCTCTCCCTGTCTCTCCCACCCCTCTGTCCAATTTATAATCTAATATCTAATTTCCTTCATTCTCTTGATATCCTTAATGAAAATCATATCTAAATATGCTCAGTAGCTGCTGATTGGTGGCTGGACAATAGATACCTCATGTGATTGGCTCACCCATGTACATTCACATTGCTATTTCTTCAACAAAGGATATCTAAAGAATGAAGGCATATCCTAGCCAGTGCCTCACCTGCCTCTGACCTCACTGCACGTCACTGGTCTTCACCTCTGACCTAGACACGTTATCGTTAATGAGGAGAAGATCGATCCTGGACAGCGTCTTATGAGCCCTAGATAAGCAGGTGAAGTCCCTAGCATCGGGATTCTGAAGTCTCCATATATCCTTAATTGCCAAATTTTGCATAATTGATTTCAATAGTTTGGCTTGTAAGTTATCTCTTTTTTGCTTAGTTGATTTTGTCATAAGTCTAAATCTGTCCAATGGACAGTAAGGAGCCATATTAAAGTCTCCACCAAGAACCAGATGACCCTCTTGAACAGAAAGAATCTTAGCCTGTATTTTGGACCAGAAAGCTGGATCAAGCTTATTGGGGGCGTAAACATTACATAAGGTATAAATCTCTTTGCCAATTTTTATCTTTATCAGCACAAATCTGCCCTGCGTATCTGCTTCACTGTAAATAACCTCTGAATTTATTTTTTTCCCTATCAAAATGGCCACCCCTCTTTTTCTTCCCACACCTGGGGAGAAAAAAATTTCTTTCACCCATGAAGCCTTAAGTTTTAGAGACTCTTCTGGAGTCAGGTGAGTCTCTTGTATGAATGCTATGTTAGTACTTAATTTTCTTAAGTGTGTGAGAATGGATTTTCTTTTGATGGGGGTGGAGATTCCACCCACATTCCAAGACACTACTTTAAGGTTTGCCATCTAAACGAACAAGAGTGGTGTCCCACAGGGTGGAAGAGGGGAGGAAGAGGGGGAAGCGAGAAGGGAGCAAAAAAAAGAAAAAAAAAAAAAAAGGGGACAAGGTAGAAGAAGAAGAATGTTCCAAGATCCCCCAATCACAGCATCCTGATAAAAAAAAAGAAAAAGAGAATTTGCAGAAAATAAACATAAAGAGATAATACTGGCCTATTTTTGACCTGGCGATTGTCTGTCTAACAGATTGGATTCTTTTAAGTAATGTTCAACCTCTAAGATAGAATTAAAAACACGGGTGTTTACACCATCTATAATTTTCAATTTTGCTGGGTAGATAATGGTGGCTTGGTGGCCTTGTTGAATTAATTTGGAACAGATTGGGGCTAGTACTCTTCTCTTGGAGGTTGTCTCAAATGAGAAATCCTGGAAGAGGAGGATTTTAAGGTCCCCTATCAGTATGGGTTGATTCTTACGGAAGAATTGTAACAGTGTGACTTTATCTTGGAAATACAAAAGCTTTGAAATCACAGGTCTAGGCCTGTGGTTCCCTTTGTTATCTGTCCAAGGTTTGCCTAACCTGTGCGCTCTTTCAACTATGATTTTAGGATAGTTAGGTGGCATTTTAAGGAGTTGCGGAAGTGTTTCTGAGACAAAGACATTTAAGTTCTCGTAGGTCCCATCCTCAGGAATTCCAATTATCCGTATATTGTTCCTACGGGCACGATTCTCAAGGTCTTCTAATTTGGCCTGCATTGTAGCGATAGATAAGTTGGCTGTTTCAAGATTGGCGCTATGAAGTGTGGTCAGATATTCCAGATCTGAAACCCTTTGTTCAACTTCGCTGATTCTATTAGCAAATTGCCTAACTTCTTGTGACAGTAATGTGAGATCTTGCTTGATCTCAATCTTAAGTGTGTCAAAATTAGGTGTCAAGGCCTCTGAAATTTTAGTGACCAAAATTTGCATGTTGAAAGTGTCAGATGGTGGAGGTAGTATAACCGGGATTTGAGGCTCAAGCAGGGCGTCTGTGGTGTTTTTAGCTCTTCTATCTCTTTGCCTTGCCGCCATCGTTGGCGAGGGAGTCTTTGAGTGAGTGTGAAAAAATGTGTCCATGTGCACCAGTGACAAAAAAACAAGGAAAAATACTTGCTGAAGGGAGAGTCCTCCCATTGACTAGCCAGCTAAATTAACGGGAGAATTGTGGGGATAAGGAGTGAGGAAGTGAGGGAAAAGTGCAAGTGAGAGGGGCGTCGATATTTAATAGTGAAGTGAGAGGGGGGAGAAGGAAAAAAAAAAAAAAAAAAAAGGAGGATTAGGGGCCTTAGCCACGTGAAGTGAATAGGACTCGCTCGCCCCGCCGAAGCGGTGATGGCAGCAGGGAAGGGGATATGATCAGAACAGCCCTTGACTTCAATGTAGAAACTAGACACGGATAGGACCCAGAGAACTTTATAGTAAGATTAAACAAGCAGACGCTTCCTGTAGGATAGGTTTAGGGAGAAAGGGAGTTTGACCTTGAATTTATATCCTTATTTCCTCCCTATTGCACAGAAGACCGATAGGGCCGCAAGCGGTACTTATAGCAAGGGATGCGTATAGTTTTATACTTTGCCAGATATTTATCCGGCAGAGCCTGGGGTAGATTGATTTCAAAGTATACTTAGTTATAGGACTTACAAGTTACCTTTCAGGGTCTTTAATATTTTTATAAGGAAGGTAAATACCATATGCTTCCAGTTTAACTAGTCTTCTCTGCTGTATAAACCCCTGAAAGTTTGGCTTTCTTTAACCTTTAGCAGGAAAAAGTCAGAAATTTAGCTGTCAATCAGTATATATAATAGACATACAAAACATGCAGTGCTTCCTTGAAATACAGCCTCTAGTAAAAAGAATAATTTACAACGATAGATAGATACTGTGTATGAATTAAGTCAGCCTATACTCAATATAGGATGATTACCCTGATGAGCAGTAGTAATATTATTAGAGAATCTCTAGAGAAACCTCATTAGTCTCACAATGGTTAAGGCAATCAGGATCTTATAAGTCAATGCAAATACTGCACACACAGGGAGTTAGTTTAAATATAAACCCTTTTTGACTAGCAAGATTTAAATCATCAGTTAAGTTGTTAAAAAAAACAGGGGCTAGATTAACCAAAACTCAAATACAGTAAATATTGCACAGTGATAACAATGTACAGAGTTTCCTTTTGCAGCAGGGAAAAAAATATGACAATACTGTATAGCAAATATAAAGGTATGACAGTATAGCAATGTATCAATATAGCAGACCTGTTAGAAGAACATGTAGATGAGAAAAAGAAAAGGCACAACAACAACAACAACAAAAAGAGAAAAAAAAAAAAAAAAAAAAAACAGCCTCTTCAATGTATTTTAACCCCTTAGTGACCAGAGCACTTTTCCATTTTCTGACCGTTTGGGACCAGGGCTATTTTTACATTTCTGCGGTGTTTGTGTTTAGCTGTAATTTTCCTCTTACTCATTTACTGTACCCACACATATTATATACCGTTTTTCTCGACATTAAATGGACTTTCTAAAGATACCATTATTTTCATCATATCTTATAATTTACTATAAAAAAAATTATAAAATAAGAGGAAAAAATGGAAAAAAAAACAATTTTTTCAAATTTTGACCCCCAAAATCTGTTGCACATCTACAACCACCAAAAAACACCCATGCTAAATAGTTTCTAAATTTTGTCCTGAGTTTAGAAATACCTAATGTTTACATGTTCTTTGCTTTTTTTGCAAGTTATAGGGCCATAAATACAAGTAGCACTTTGCTATTTCCAAACCACTTTTTTTCAAAATTAGCGCTAGTTACATTGGGACACTGATATCTTTCAGGAATCCCTGAATATCCCTTGACATGTATATATTTTAATTTTTAGAAGACATCCCAAAGTATTGATCTAGGCCCATTTTGGTATATTTCATGCCACCATTTCACCGCCAAATGCGATCAAATAAAAAAAAATGTTCACTTTTTCACAAATTTTTTCACAAACTTTAGGTTTCTCACTGAAATTATTTACAAACAGCTTGTGAAATTATTGCACAAATGGTTTTAAATGCTTCTCTGGGATCCCCTTTGTTCAGAAATAGCAGACATATATGGCTTTTACGTTGCTTTTTGGTAATTCGAAGGCCGCTAAATGCCACTGCGCACCACACGTGTATTATGCGCAGCAGCGAAGGGGTTAATTAGGGAGCATGTAGGGAGCTTGTAGGGTTAATTTTAGCTTTAGTGTAGTGTAGTAAACAACCCCAAGTATTGATCTAGGCCCATTTTGGTATATTTCATGCCACCATTTCACCGCCAAATGCGATCAAATAAAAAAAAACTTTAAATATTTCACAATTTTAGGTTTCTCACTGAAATTATTTATAAACAGCTTGTGCAATTATGGCACAAATTGTTGTAAATGCTTCTCTGGGATCCCCTTTGTTCAGAAATAGCAGACATATATGGCTTTGGCGTTGCTTTTTGGTAGTTAGAAGGTCGCTAAATGCCGCTGCGCATCACACGTATATTATGTCTAGCAGTGAAGGAGTTAATTAGGTAGCTTGTAGGGAACTTGCAGGGTTAATTTTAGCTTTTGTGTAGAGATCAGCCTCCCACTAGACACATCCCACCCCCTGATCCCTCCCAAACAGCTCCCTTCCCTCCCCCACCCGACAATTGTCCCCGCCATCTTAAGTACTGGCAGAAAGTCTGCCAGTACTAAAATAAAAGTTTTTTGGGGGGTTTTAGGTTTTTAAAAAAAAAAAAAAAATTCTTCTGCTGTGTAGGACCCCCCTTAGCCCCCAACCTCCCTGATCCTTGCAAGTTGCTGGCTATGCTATCTATGTTCCACTTCCCAACTTCTCTGGCAGCTTAATAAATATATTTTAATATATTAATGAGCAGCCATATTGCAGCCATCTTATGATTTAGTGCTGTGCTTATTTGCTTAATAAATGTATTTTGTGTTAGACAAGGTCAGAATTGTAACTTACTATTACTAAATATATTAAAATAAGAAATATATTTTAATGAGCAGCCATTTTGTGATTTTGTGCTTATTTGCTTAATAAATGTAACTTACAACACTGACCAGGTCATACACAAAATACATTTATTAAGCAAAACTTGCAAGTTGCTATCCTAATGGTATGTTCTCTACTTCTCTGGCTGAAACCCATATGTTTTCTTTCATGATTTAGCAGACATCCCAAACGGCAAAAACTCATTTCAGGGAGGTGGCTTCTCCCGCTACTGTGCCCCCCCCCCCCCTAGTTATATGTTGGACACCTTGAAACCCTAAATAAGATAGAGACTTATCATTAAAGTAGCTTCCCATTAAAGTCACATTAAAAAAAAGTAGCTTTATTGCACAACCACATACAACAAACCTATTTTCCAGTGATCGTACGCTTGTTGAATGCATAAATATTTTAGAATACGAAGTTTAATTACGAGCAGTAAATAAGGTAGTATTTGTGTTTTATTTTATTAAAATCAGTGGGGGCTTTTTGGGTACTGTTGCATGCTTTAAGGGTTCTATAATGTCCCAGCAACTAAAGTCATTCCTTAAAGAAACACTTTTCCGGATTTGGGCCACATTGGATCATGGTACTTGGAGTTTCAGGGAGATTGCATTCCATTTGCTGGCATCAGGGAGCCGCTATTACAATCAGGGAGACTCCCTGAACTTCAGGGAGACTTGGGATGTTTGATTTAGAAAGAGCATGCAATTTTAAATAACTTTCCAATTTACATCTATCTAATTTTCTTCATTCTCTTGATATCCTTTGTTGAAACTCATATCTAAATATGCTCAGTAACTACTGATTGGTGGCTGCACATAAATACCTCATATGATTGGCTCACCCATGTACATTGCTATTTCTTCAACAAAGGATATCTAAAGAATGAAGGCGTATCCAAGCCAGTGCCTCACCTGCCTCTGACCTCACTGCACGTCACTGGTACTGGCAGCTGTCTGCCAGTACCCAGTTTGAAAAATAATAATGCATTTAAATTTTTTTATTTTATTAAATATGTTCTTTATTTCTGTAGTGTAGCTGCCCCCCCCTCAACATCCAACCCCCCACCCTCTCCCAGATGCCTTGATGTTAAAATCCCACCCTCCCCAGTCCTCTCTCCCACCCTCCAGATCTACAGCATATTGATGCTGAAACAGATCTCACGTGCACGCGCGCGCCCGTGCACGCGCACGCACCCGCACAAGATCCCTCCCCCTCCTCCACCAATGACTGCCCACCCGCCTCCCAGGATGAGCTCCCACCCACCAACGATAATGGCCATCGATAGCCGATGTAGAGAGGGCCACAGAGTGGCTCTCTCTGCATCGGATGGCTAAAAACAGTTATTGCAGGATGCCTCAATATTGAGGCATCACTGCAATAACATGAAAGCAGCTGGAAGCTATCAGGATCGCTTCCACTGCTTTCAAAGACCAACGACGTATGGGGTATGTCCTTGGTCATTAACTGCATTTTTTTGCAGGACGTACCCCATACGTCGTTGGTCGTTAAGGGGTTAAAGTGACCCAGAGTCTTGTTTTTGTAAAGTCATGTTTTTAAATAAGACATTACTCAGACTGGAGTATTTCACAAGGGATTTGCTGCAGAACCATGGATGGAGAGCTTGTACAATGTCCTCAGTAATTAAAGGGCAAGGAGGGAGCAAAAGTTTGTAAGCGTATAAGCTTAGAAAGTTTAGAGAGTGTCTCTCACCTTCACACTCAGGCCCTTGTTAATCTCAATAATAGCTGAGTTAGGGTAGAATAAAGTATTTACTAGGGCTGTTCTTTTATCCCCTTGCTGCAGTCGAAGTCTGTTCCCACAAATAATTTATCGCCAGCGTGACTGGCAAACTCACCCCCTCCTAGGATATCCTGCCATCGGTCAGCCTCCGTGGTAGCCACCAGATCGTTGTCGGGCGGTTCCGGCCCAGAAGCCGCATCAAACACTCCTGTGTCGGCTCTCCAGCCGAGGACCGCGCTCAGCTCCCCCCACGCAGCACCGGTGGGGGGGGGGGGGAGTGGGCGGCACCACGTCGGGCGGCCGAGCAGCACAGGAACAAGCTGTACACCGGGTCCACGCTCCAGACCGGGCCCAGCTCCCTCCCGCGCAGCACCGGTGGGGGAGGGAGAGGGACGAGCCCCAGCCGACAGGACCGGCAAAGAAATCAGGTGCGGCAAAGAGGTGATTTATGTTGCAGGCTTTCACGCTAGGCTGTCAAGAGATGGCGAGTGCGGGGAGCGGGAAGGGCCAGGGTCCGCAGAAAACGTCTCAGCTCCAAGGAAAAGAGCACCGCCAATGTCCAGGAGACTGGAGAAACGAGCTAAGCTGCAGCTGTGTAGCTCCTCCTCCACCGGAACCTCTAGACGCACAGAATGCAATTTTAAACAACTTTCCAATTCACTTTCATTAACTAAATATGCACAGTTGTGAGGCATCTGTTCCTACTGGGCATGTGCAAGAGTCACATGATTTACATCTATGCATTTTGAGATTGGCTGATAGCTGCCACCAGCAGTGATGCATTAGGAAGAAAACGTAACTAACTGTTGCATTTGTCAGAAAAATATCTACTACTCATTTGAAATTCAAAGAAAGTGCTTTCGCATTGTCTTTTTATTATGCATTTATTTATCATGAAATTTGACTCTGTTTAGTGGTCCTTCAAGACGCTGATGCAAGAAGCATAGAAGCATAGATGAAAAATCTCAACCACAACCCCATAACGCCTACGGTGAGCCCCTCGTTCATGTCAGCTGAGACGCCTTTCATACAAAATTAGCGAGATTACTTTCCCATAACAAGAGAGACGTAAATAATATACAAATACATTTACATAAACTGTCTTGCAAGCATTTTTTTTTTATAAGTGTTGTGGTTGTAATTATTGTTTTTTCAGGTTGCTAGTGGTTTAATGTGCAAGATATCATCTACTGGACACATCATACAGCTACACCTATTAACCCTTTCGCTGCTGGGAATTTCAGAGAAAAACTTGCCCAAAGAATTTTTAGCATTTTTTCCATCGCTCCGTTTAAACAGAAAGAGAGCATTTGTTACTGTTTTTTTTATTATTATTTACTTATGAAAACTATAAATATATATATATATAAATATAAGGTATTGATCTAGACACATTTTGCTATATTTGATGCAATTATTTGGCTGCCAAATACGATCATATATAAAGAAATTGTTAATGTAACGGACCTCTTTGCGCACAGCTACTGCAGAACATCAATCTCCCGAACTGGAACCTCCCAAATAGCTGCTAGCAGACGAACAGGGAAAGCACCCAAGCGGCTTATACTCCTGGCAATCAGTCTCTAACAGCATACAGTAAATCCCCCCCCAAAGACGTGACAAGGCACCGTGTTGGGGGTCAAGCAGTGAACAGGAATCTCTTTATTGAGGGCTACATGCCCGGTATTTAAGCAGGTCTCCCACCTGGTGAACAAGTATAGTACATTAGCTAATCGCAGTGGCTCAGGCATAAACGCTCCCATTGGTACCAGTGAAGCCCTCCTCCCTATCCTGGAGATAATTGGGAAGAAATCCAACTATCTCCATGGCTAGAGGAAAACGCCCTTTTACAGGATACAATAAAGATACTTTGCATAAACAATTAAACAATCAAACACAAGAAAACAATTGTCTATTCACAGGTAAAACAGATTAACATTTCAACGCCTAGATTTAGAGTTTTGCGTTAGAAGGGGTGCGTTAGCTACGCGTGGTTTTTTTCCCCCGCACCTTTTAAACAACGCTGGTATTTAGAGTTTTCTGAAGGGCAGCGTTAGGCTCCAAAAAGGGAGCGTAGAGCATATTTACCGCCACTGCAACTCTCAATACCAGCGTTGCTTACGGAGGCGGCCAGCTTCAAAAACGTGCTCGTGCACGATTTCCCCATAGGAAACAATGGGGCAGTTTGAGCTGAAAAAAAAAACGATCGGAACAGCCAACAGAATGCGAGCTCAATCTGATTGGCTGATTGGATCAGCCAATCCGATTGAACTTGAATCTGATTGGCTGATTCAATCAGCCAATCAGATTTTTCCTACCTTAATTCCGATTGGCTGATAGAATCCTATCAGCCAATCAGAATTCGAGGGACGCCATCTTGGATGACGTCATTTAAAGGAACCTTCATTCGGACTTAGGACGTCGTTAGAAGAGGATGGATCCGCGCCGGAGGTCTTGAAGATGGAGCCGCTCCTCGTCGGATGGATGAAGATAGAAGATGCCGCTTGGATGAAGATGTTTGCCGGTCCGGATCTCCTCTTCTTGGCGGATAGGATGAAGACTTCGGAGCCTCTTCTGGACCTCTTCTTGGCGGATAGGATGAAGACTTCGGAGCCTCTTCTGGACCTCTTCTTGGCGGATAGGCTGAAGACTTCGGAGCCTCTTCTGGACGGATCGGTGATACCCGGCGTGGTGAAGACAAGGTAGGAAGATCTTCAGGGGCTTAGTGTTAGGTTTTTTAAGGGGGGTTTGGGAGGGTTAGATTAGGGGTATGTGGGTGGTGGGTTGTAATGTTGGGGGGGTATTGTATGTTTTTTTACAGGCAAAAGAGCTGTTTTCTTTGGGGCATGCCCCGCAAAATGCCCTTTTAAGGGCTGGTAAGGTAAAAGAGCTGTAAACTTTTTATTTTAGATTAGGGTAGGGCATTTTTTTATTTTGGGGGCTTTGTTATTTTTTTAGGGGGCTTAGAGTAGGTGTAATTAGTTTAAAATTCTTGTAATCTTTTTTTATTGTTTGTAATTTAGTGGGGGTTTTTTTTTGTAATTTAGTGTTGTTGTTTTTTGTAATTTAGTTTAGTTGATTTAATTGTAGGTAATTGTAGGTAGTTTATTTAATTAATTTATTATAGTGTAGTGTTAGGTTTAATTGTAACTTAGGTTAGGATTTATTTTACAGGTAATTTTGTTATTATTTTAACTAGGTAGCTATTAAATAGTTATTAACTATTTAATAGCTATAGTACCTAGTTAAAATAAATACAAAGTTGCCTGTAAAATAAATATAAATCCTAAAATAGCTACAATATAATTATTATTTATATTGTAGCTATATTAGGGTTTATTTTACAGGTAAGTATTTAGCTTTAAATAGGATTAATTTATTTAATAAGAGTTAATTTATTTTGTTAGATAAAAATTATATTTAACTTAGGGGGGTGTTAGGGTTAGACTTAACTTTAGGGTTAATACATTTATTATAGTAGCGACGAGGTCCGGTCGGCAGATTAGGGGTTAATACTTGAAGTTAGGTGTCAGCGATGTTAGGGAGGGCAGATTAGGGGTTAATACTATTTATTATACGGTTTCTGAGGCGGGAATGAGGCGGTTTAGGGGTTAATACATTTATTATAGTAGCGGTGAGGTCCGGTCGGCAGATTAGGGGTTAATAAGTGTAGGTAGGTAGCGGAGACGTGGGGGGGGGCAGATTAGGGGTTAATAAATATAATATAGGGGTCGGCGATGTTAGGGGCAGCAGATTAGGGGTTCATAGGGATAATGTAGGTGGTGGCGGTGTGCGGTCGGCAGATTAGGGGTTAAAAAATGTTAATAGAGTGGCGGCGATGTGGGGGGGCCTCGGTTTAGGGGTACATAGGTAGTTTATGGGTGTTAGTGTACTTTAGAGCACAGTAGTTAGGAGCTTTATGAACCGGCGTTAGCCCATAAAGCTCTTAACTCCTGACTTTTTTCTGCGGCTGGAGTCTTGTCGTTAGAGTTCTAACGCTCACTTCAGCCAAGACTCTAAATACCAGCGTTAGAAAGATCCCATTGAAAAGATAGGATACGCAATTGACGTAAGGGGATCTGCGGTATGGAAAAGTCGCGGCTGGAAAGTGAGTGTTAGACCCTTACCTACAAGACTCTAAATACCAGCGGTAGGCCAAAACCAGCGTTTGGACCCCCTAATGCTGGTTTTGACGGCTAACGCAGAACTCTAAATCTAGGCGATAGTTAATTAACTGGGGAAGAAAGTTTAATCAGACAATCTGATGTTGGGCAGTCTAGTTAACATATCACACAGGAACACAATCAGTTTACCCAGACAGACTCCTGAGACACAATCAGATTAGAAACAAAATAAAATACATCTTATTACAGAATATAATAACAGCTCTTATTAACTATTAAGTCCTTTATGCCCACTTGGTTTATAGAGTCACAATTGCTCCCACAAGGGGCACTCACACCCTGTACCCATCCTGTATTTATGCCCACTTGGTTTATAGAGTCACAATTGCTCCCACAAGGGGCACTCACACCCTGTACCCATCCTGTATTTATGGATACAGGGTGACATGGACATAAGACAGAGTTATGAAAGTACATGGGGTGTCCAGCATATACAATTCCACATTTCCATGCAGTCTCTGGGTATCCTTAAGCCCATGTACCTCCAGCCCAAAGAATGTTCCATAACAGGCCCTCCAATGCACAGTGGCGAGATTGGTCTCGTCACAGTTAACTTTTTGCAAACTTTTGGTTTCTCACTGAAATTATTTACACATGACTACTGCAGTCATATGACAATTGGTTGTAAAAGCTTCTCTGGGGTCGCCTTTGTTTAGAAACAGCAGACATGCATGGCTTTGCCATTGGTCGAATTTTCAATTTCTTGCATTAAAATGTCCCTTTAAGTGATGTGTATATTCCTTTATTACTCAGTTTTGCAGGTAACAAAATAGTTAACAAAGCTGCTTCTAAAGGTCATGTAACAGATTAATAAGACTGCATCCTTTTTAGCTGAGGGAAATACCTGCACAGTTTGAGATTGCATTTGAGGGATACAACACCCATGAACATATAGAGAGTAGTAAGAAATTACCAATTGTTATTTTGATTCTTGTAATCACATACATACATTCTGAAGTAATTAAACATTCCACTTCTGACAGCTTACACATACTTTTACCTAATTTCTGTTCCTTACACGTTCTTGAAAAACTCCCTTGGGAGACTGCTTATCATCAAGGTGTTAAACTAGGCTCACAGGTAGCCACTAGTGGTGGTTTATGGATACTGCACATCAGTAAAGAGTAGGTTGCAAGGAACTTGCCACTAAATGTCACCAGGATCCCAGTTTTTGGAAATAAAAAAGGGGTCTACAGTTTCTAAAAATTCCTGGGAATGTGAGCTGTTCAGTCCCCATGGAATTTATTTAAAAAAGAACTGAACCAGGATATACCAGCAAGCTATGAGCTATTAAAATTAATAGAATACAATGGAAAACATCTTCTAACAGTGACCTGCAAGGTTCAAAAGGGCACTAAACAAGAGTTTTATGCAGTCTTGCAATAAATTAGTAAAGTATACTGAGTGCATGTGGCACTAAAATCTTGTTTGCTGCAACTGTTTTTTTAATAGCCAGACCCCTCACCACCACCACTTTACTAAGTTGGAGGTGCAAATCTTACTAGACTAAACACATTTTGGTAGTTGTTCTGCTGTTTCTAATCTAATTAACACTGCTAAGGTCAATTAGGGGCAGATAAGGTTAGATATTGTTTACAATTCTTAGAACTGTAAAACACGCAATTTTCAGACTTTAATAACAGGGATGGGGGTAAAACAAATAATCATAATATATTGCAAAGTTGTTTTGCATAGTTAAAGGGACAGTCAACATCAAAATTGTTAATGTTTAAATAGATAGATAATAACTTTACTACCCATTCCCCAGCTTTACACAACCAAAATTGTTATATTAATACACTTTATAACATTTAAATCTCTTAATTTCTGCCTGTTTCTAAGGCACTACAGACAGCCTCTTATCACATGCTTTTGTATTTGCTTTTCACAACAGGATACTGCTAGTTCATGTGAGCCATATAGATAACATTGTGCTCACGCACGGAGTTGTGCATGACACTGCACTAATTGGCTAAAATGCAAGTCAATAGATAATAAATAAGTAGTCATGTGATCCGGGGGCTGTCAAAAAAAGGCTTAGCTACAAGGTAATCACAGAAGTAAAAAGTGTATTAATATACCTGTGTTGGTTTTGCAAAACTGGGAATGGGAAATAAAGGGATTTTCTATCTTTTTAAGCACTAAACATTTTGGAGTTGACTGTCTCTTTAAACATTCACATTCATGCCAGTCACCCAGTATTTTTAAAAACGCTACTATTGAAGTAAATATAAATCAATCACATTGCAATTCTTATTTGCTTCTAGTTTATAACATAACTTATTTCTTGTATTTTTGAGTCAGTCTTACTAACGTTAAAAATGGAGATACATCAGTGAGTTCTACAGGAGAGAAAGTATTTTTAAATACTTTGAAAGTTGTGAAAGAACAACCCTGGTTTTAAAGAGAAAGAAATGTACAAAGATAAATTACAGCTGGTGGTTGGTGGCTAAAGAGCTGTCAGAGAGAGAGAGAGAGAGATAAAATATTTGGATATGCCTTACCTTTAATTGCCAGCACTCCATGGCAGAAATCTTTAAAATTTATCCTGCCAAGATCATGTGGGTCCAAACATTTGGCAAGTTTCTCCACCTGTAAAAACATAGCAGTTGTTAAGCTTTATAATTGTATTGACAAAAAACATAAACCTATGTATGTTTATACATTTTTAAAGATTTGTCTTAAAAATTACATTTCGTAATTGTTCCAAAGAACTCTGTGTATGGCTTTGAAATTCAGATTTAGGGTTAGATTACGAGTGAAGTGCAAATTAATGCTCAAGAATTAAGATTTTTGCGTTCGTCGGGTTGCGCTCATATTACAAGTTGAAAATAAACTATTTTCGCTCTAGCGGTAACCCGACTAGTGCAAAAATCCGAACATAGAATATTGCGTGCGTGTTCACAAAATGTCAGTGAAATCTGTAAAAAAGATGAGTAGAAGGTATCACATAAACATCTCTCTTCAGCTCACCAGAGTAAGTGTTCTCTGAGCAGTTATCCTTTAGCTACACTTTATTGTTATCTGCATGGTGAAAAAAACAGCATTCAATTAGAAACATCATTGCTGAGTTTGAGTTCACACTTTGCTTTATTGTAATCTCATAAGATTTGACCATAATCTGAGGAGATTTCATAGTAAACTTGAGAAAGGAAATAAAGTGGCTGTGGCTGTGGCTGTGACTGCACATGCCAAATGCATGCTCCTTTGCAAATCTTAGGACAAGCATCCTGATTGGATAAAGTTCATTTACTATAATGTGGCTACTGAGGAAATTTTGACATAGAGATGTTCTTGTGATATTTTCAAGTCAGCGTTTTACATATATGATGCATCACTTTCAAGTGATTTAGCTTTTGGCTATCATCTCCATTCTTCAAGAGGTTTTAACACATTCTGCTCCAGATAAGGATATATTATGGACATAAATAGGGGTAAATGCATGAATAACTGCTCTTGATTGGCTTTCTGGCTATATCTTTATTAGGAGCACAAGTCTGACCATTTTTCAAGGGTTATTCACATTGTATAAATAAAACAATGTGTTTAGAAAAAAAATGCTCTGATATAAAGGGGCATTTCCTTTTTTCTATAGAATGTCCTTTTAGTCAAAGTTAAATTAAACATATTGCATGGGGAATACAATCCCACTTCTGACTTTAACCCTTTACACCATATGGGGTAGAGCTGTTTGAGAGGGATCAGGTAGGGAGCAGGAGGTAGGAGGTCTTATGACTGCAGATCAGGTAGTGATCAGGAGGTGGGAGATCTTATGACTGCCGTAGTTGAGTGTTAACAATTTCAGTGAGAAACCCAATGTTTTTTTTTTTTTATATGATCGTATTTGGTGGCCAAATAGTGGCATCAAAAACACCTAAATAGGCCTAAATAGACCTAGATCAATACCTTTGTCTACTTTAAAAATATATATAGTTTTCATAGGTAAATCAAAACAAGGCTCTATTTCTGTTTAAACGGAGTGAGAGCAAAAATGCTAAACATTCTCTGGTACTTTGGGTAAGTTTTTCTCTAAAATTCCCGGTAGCAAAAAAGTTAATATATAGTGTTATCTTTTCTTTCTTAAAATAGGTCTTGTACGTATTACTGTAATTAGCACATTTGGTTTCAGGAGAAAAAAGCCTCTGGAACCTATCTGTCAGCTTACTCTTCATATGATACATTTAGGTTAAAAAAAAAAATATTAAAAGATAAATAAATCACATCCTCTGCTTTCTAAATTCCCAGTAGCTGTGAGAGATTGATGTGTTACATAAACTCCTGCTAAAATGGTGCTGAACATATTTTTTTTTCAATTTCAAGTACAGAAAAGAATATCTTTTTTTATTTATTTATTTTTGTTTGTAGGAAATAAAAAAAATAAATCAGTGAGATTGACAGGAAATTTATCTCCTAACACAAAGCTAAAACAAGTATTTTTGGTACATTGGAAAAAAGGAACTTTGTTTTGTTTTTTTAAGCCCATGGAGACGAAAAGCAAGCCAGATAATTTAACCTTTTCATTGCTGAGAGGAAAAAAAAGAGCACTGGAGAAATATTCTTCAACACATTGGAGAAATATTCTTTTTTTTTTAAATGACTCTTTACATCTTTAAAACTATCACACATACAAGGGACAAGTGTATCAATATTTATTTTTGTATTATATTCTCCATAGTGATGTTTAAGTGTTACTTCCATTTCTAAAAGTACAAAAAAAACACAGGTATTTTCTTTTTTTTTATAAATGACAGTGCTATTAATCTATGGATACTAATGATCTACAAATGCAGGGATAAATATTTTTTTTTTTTTTATTTTTTTTTACAAACATAAGGTATGGATGTATTTGAATAAGAACTACATGTGACATCTTGTTATTTATTTGTTCCTGATTGTAGCATTGGAAAATCTAATGATGATGATGATATTAATACAAATACCTGCTCGCTCAGAATAAATATATAGGGCTAGATTACAAATGGAGCACTAAATATCACTTGCGCGTAAGCGGTATTAGCACTCCACTGAGTAATACAAGCGCACGCTAATGTGCGCTGGTATTACAAGTAAAGCGCAATGCGAATGTGAGCTCGCGTTCGCATTGCTAGGCACCATTACACTCAAGATAGCTCGCTTCCATAGGCTCCAATGGGAGCCCCGTCAGAGATGGCATCAGAACTTAAGTGCAGCAAAGGGGGTAAGTAGCGCAGTGATTGCAGTATTTTTAAATATATACGTATATGCTTATATACATATATTTATGTGTTAATATGTGTATATACACATATAAACACATAAATAAATATATATATAAGCAGCTTTTCAGTGCAGTTTTTTTCTAACACCCCCCACCGCCAACTTTAAAGCCCCAAAACTGCCTAGTGTAGTTGTTTTTTATTAAAACAAAAAAGGTACATTTTTATATATATAAAAAACTACAATGCCCTCTATTTGAGGGCATTTAGGGCACTTTTAGAAAATTAACCAGAGATCCAATCTCTGGTTAGTTTTCTGAGTGCGAATTGCTACCGCAAGCTTGCGGTAGCAATAACCAGCCAATTGCAATGGCTGGTTATTCATGGCGTGTTCGTAAACGGGCAAATTTAGCGCTCCACTTGTAATTTAGCCCATAAAAGGAAGTAGGTACAGGGCCGGCCCTAGCCATTGTGGGGCCCAAGGCAGGATGACAAAATGGGGCCCCCTTTCTCCTGCCCCCAACCCGCCTAATCTCCGCCCCCAGCTTTTAAAATGAAAAAAAAAACTGAAGAAAAATCATTTAAGGTAATGCACAACATTATATATATATATATATAATAAAACATAAATCCACTAATGTGGAGCACTATAACATTGTATATATTTAGGCTGACCATATTGCCGCTTTAAAAAGGGACACATATGTCAGGGCTGTTTTCAGGGCTGTTTAAAGAAATGGTTTTGTATGAGAACCCTCACATATGTATTTTTCATATGTGTTCCTTCTTAAAGCGGCTATATGGTCAGCCTATATATATTGCAATATACCATTTGTACTATTGGAACAACTGTTTATGTATATAATGAAGAATTATGCTGACAATTAGGAACAGTTGAGTTGAACTGGGTCTGGGCCTTATTTTTATGTGTTTTCTTATGATAACAAGAACATTACAGAGACGCCAGGGCTGGCCCTAGCAAATGCAGGTCCCTAGGCAGATTGACAGCGCGGGGCCTCTACCCAGAACAAAAAAATACTTAAAAGAAATGGGGCAATACACTGTACCACACAGAGATACTTATATACACATACATCCACACACTCAGTCACATACAGAGGTGTACACACACACACACAGACCACACACACAGCCCACACACCACACACACAGCCCACACACCACACACACATAGCCCACGCACAATAAAATAAATAATGCCCCCAGCAATAAAATAAAGCCCCCAGCCCCCCTGCAATAAAATAAAGCCCCCAGCCCCACTGTAATAAAATGATGCCAAAGCCCCACAGTCTGCAATAAATGATGCCCCCAGCCGCACTGCAATAAATGATGCCCCCAGCAATAAAATGAAGCCACCCTGCAATAAAATGATGCCCAGTACCCCTGCAATAAAATTGTGCCCCCAACAAAAATATGATGCCCCCAGCAATAAAATCATGTCCCCAGCCCCCCAGCAATAAAATCAACCCCCTGCAATAAAATGATGCCCCAGACCCCTTCAATTGCCCCCAGCCCCCTGCAATAAAATTAAGCCCCCAGAAATAAAATGAAGCCCACTCCCTCTGCAGCCCCCGCCCCCCCCTGCAAAAAAATTATGCCCCAGCCCCCCGGCAATAAATGATTCCCCCAGCCCCACTGCAATGATGCTCCCAGCAATAAAATTAAGCCCCCATCCCCCCTGCAATAAAATTATGCCCAGTCCTGCTACAATAAAATGATGCCTCATCCCCACTGCAATAAAATGATGCCCCAGCAATAAAATGATGCCCCATCCCCATTGCAATAAAATGATGCCCCAGCTCCCCTGCAATAAGATGATGCCCCCAACAAAAATATGTTGCCCCAAGCCCCCCGCAATAAAATGAAGCCCCCCTGCAATAAATGATGCCCCCAGCTCCACTGCAATAAATGATGTCCCCAGCTCCACTACAATAAATGATGCCCCAACTCCACTTCAATAAATGATGCCCCCAGCTCCACTGCGATAAATAATGTCCCCAGCAATAAAATGAAGCCCCCAGCAATAAAATGAAGCCCCCTTGCAATAAAATGATGCCCAGTCCCCCTGTAATCAAATAATGCCCCCGGCAATAAAATTATGCCCCTAGCCCTCCTGCAAAAAATTATTCCCCCAGCAATACAATTATGTCCCAGCTCCCCTGCAATAAAATGATGCCCTCAACAAAAATATGATGCCCCCAGACCCCATGCAATAAATGATGCCCCCAGCAATAAAATGAAGACCCCAGGGGGGATGCTTCCGGGCGGCGGCCATGATGGCTGCTTATTTTAGAGGCTGAAGAGTCTGGCTAATATATCTGCTGCATATCGCCTGACTACGGCACCATCTATGATCTTAATTACTATATATTAAAACTGTAGCTCCTGCTGAATCTTTTGATCTAGATTGCGACGCCAACTTCTGTCCTGAGGTACCGGAACGGTGAGGTACGCAGTGGCGGCCTAGAAGCGGGCCAGACCTCCACCTAACCCCCCCGGTAAGCCGGGTATAGCAGCGTTATACGCTGTCCCTTTTCTTCCCCTCCCAAAGCAAGTTTGTCAAGCTATCTTCTGGCACCCTTAACTTCATTGTCGGTAGAACTATGGCATCCGACTGGCAAATTCTCGAGGATACAATTTGCCATATCTTTGAAGAGCACTTTCAGAGGCTGTCTCACCTAATTACTAATAGCTTCAGCACTCGACCGCAACTTTGGATAGATGATGGGGTCACTCGGCTGCCTATGCTACCCTTGAAAGCGCACTTAACAAAAGAGGATTTAACTTACCCTAAACCTACAGCTCCGACAATTGCAGAACCAGTGGACTCCAAGGATGGGATTCCCTGGACATCTGAGGTGCCTATTTCTGGAGCGGTGAGAAACATCGGGCATGGATCTGAGATAGGCCAGAGAGGTACTCTGAGAGGTGTGGGCCTACCCTCCGCAGATCAACCCATACCGGCTAATACCTGCAGGCCCGGAGCCAACCAGACACGTAACAAGGCAAGGTACCGCGACATGAGGGGGATACATTCTGACCTGAGTTTTCCATGCGTGACAGCTGACCGGCCCTCCGAACAGGCTTCCCGGCGATCTCCTCAACTTCTTAGACCGGCAGTTCACGGTACCCCCCCTTCAGTTAGTGTCTCTCACGCAAGAGGGGAGCTGCTTACCCCCTCAAAGACTGTTCATCATGATGAGATGAGACACGCTGCTGCAGGACATAACATAACACGAGCGGGTCTGCACACAGACGGACTGATCATCATTGGCACGGTGTTGGTATGTTGGCTCTTAACTCCGGGTCACATTGCAATATTTGTTTTATCAACTCTGGACCCGGTGGGTATAGGCTAGGTGCTGACTTACTTTAGTGATTTTATGATCACCTATAACTCTGTGGGACTTCTCCATATGAACGCTACGTTTTTCCTTCAAAGGATGTTCTCCTGAGTCTAGTATGGCATCACAGTAGGACTCTATCAAGATATGCCATATGAGAGTTCTCTAGTATACTGTGGGACAATCTGTTGTTGTTTTATTTTTATTTTTTTTATTTTCTGTATATGTTACTTGTCAGCAAGTGAGTTAAAGATAGTGGCCGTTTCAAGCACATACCATTAACTAGATAGTGCAAGTGTTAATACTACTACTGATTTGTGGATCCTTATTTTTGTCATTTACCGCCCCCATTGCTCCACTAGCTAGGAGAATCTGCCAGATAGCTTACTATGCTTACCATATTGTTTACAGCTGTATCTTCTTAAATTCCCTTTTTATATTTGATAGCTATTCCTGCTTTAAGGTTCTATGTCTAGCCATGTGAGAAATTTGTACCATTCCAGGCCCCCCTGTTTTTAAATACTAAGCTATACCAGCTTTTATTTCTATTCTGCTATATATATGTGGGTGACTAATTTATTATCTAACTCAAAACTTTGTACTGACGCAGGACCTATCTGGGGTAAGTCATGGAGGGAATAGGTACGCAGTTTCTTTCAAGCCCTACAAAAGAGCCTCAAGGGGGAAATAATAAGATAATTTATCCCCACATGTAATATGCTATTCACCCCTCTCACTTTTAGAGAAATAGCGTAATGATTCGCTAGATATTATATAAAGGATAACATTTAAATCTTCAGTCTCTGGTTCATAAAACAGACATTAAGTTAACACATTGGTATGTTCTTGTACTTTAACTATGCACTGATTAGTTGTTTCTCGGCCACAAATTGTTTGCCTATTCTAATGTGTTTGTTGATGTAGTACATCTGAGGATCTTAAACTCATTGCCTTGTGACGTTACGTTTTGTCAGTATCACTGAGCCCTCTTATGCTGTCTCGCCCCATATATATATTCTAGCGGAAGTATGAGAGATCCTTATAGTTTATTATATAGGAACACTGTTTGATATCTAGTAGTTGTTACATTACAATTTAATAGTTTAGTTATCCCTTTATTCTATGCATTTTTACAATTTACCATACATAGTCCTCATAAAATAGTCCCACTCAGTAACACTTGGACTACTAGTGGCCTCTAGATCTCTTTCTCCAAGCTCTTGGTCTATTCATCTGTAATTGTGGTTAATTGCTGTGCTATATTAATTTATGTTACAAATCAAAATATATGCAGCTCACAACCCCCTAGGTAGTGTCAAGCATTGTTTATATTATCAGGTCCTCTGTTAGCTTGTACCCCTATATATATTCTAGTTAGGTTGGGTTCAAATAGTTATCCAAATAAAAAATGAGGTTAGATATTTGGGATCCATAAGCGGTCTCCTTTGATCACTATATGTGTATAACTTAATGACCATCTTAGATATGTTATTTACTATGGAAAGAGTGTGTGACAATATTGTGGTTCTATATACTTTTCTGCCACCAAGAAGCTTCTCTAACATAATATTACCCCTTGCCCTGTATCTCTTATGTAAGCCGTTTTGATACTACTACATAAAATATTTTGGGTCCAAGAGTGGCCCGATTTGTTACTTTATTCCCTTTCCCCAAACTTCCCCCACTATTTCATCAATCTAGTCTAGGAGGTCCAAAAGAGGCCCCCTTATATCTTTGGGGGAATTGTCAATTTTATTTCATAATTCTGCAATGTACCATTTATATTTGATGCATGTATCTTATGATGCAGTGTTGTCTGACTGCTATTGTACTGCAAATTTCTTATCAATAAAAATGTTAAAATTAAAAAAAAAAAAAAAATGAAGACCCCAGCCCCACTGAAATAAATGATGTCCCTAGCAATAAAATGAAGCCCCCCAGCAATAAAATGAAGAGAAGCCCCATTGCAATAAAATGATGCCCAGTCCCCCTGTAATAAAATGATGCCCCCTGCAAAAATGTATGCCCCTAGCTCCCCTGCAAAAAAATTATGCCCCCAGCAATACAATTATGTCCCAGATCCGCTGTAATAAAATGATGCCCTCAACAAAAATATGATGCCCCCAGACCCCCTGCAATAAATAATGCCCCCAGAAATAAAATGAAGACCCCAGCCCCCCTGCAATAAAATGATGCCCCAGCCCCACTGCAATAAATGATGCCCCCAGTCCCACTGCAATAAATTATGCCCCCAGCCACACTGCAATAAATGATGCCCCCATCAATAAAATGATGCCCAGTTCCCCTGTAATAAAATGATGCCCCAGCAAAAAAAATGATGCCCCAACAATAAAATGATGCCCCAGCTCCCCTGCAATAAAATGATGCCCCCAGCCCCTGCAATAAAATGATGCCCCAGCTCCCCTGAAATAAAATGATGCCCCCAACAAAAAGATGATGCCCCAAGCCCCACTGCAATAAATAATGCCCCCAGCAATAAATGAAGCCCCAGCCCCCCTGCAATAAAATGATGCCTCAGCCCCACTGCAATAAATGATGCCCCCAGCCCCACTGCAATATGCTCCCAGCAATAAAAAGAAGCCCCCCTGCAGCAATAAAATGATGCCCTAGTGTGATCACATACCATAGAAATTGATAATTTAACTGCCATCAACAGATAAACACAGAAATATCCTTGGTATTTAGGCAAATACTGAGTGCCCAAATGTACTATAGCAGCTTTAGGTCCATAAGTTGAATTATAGATAGGATATTTAATGTAGAACCCATGCAACTGGCCTGGGATAGGACAAAATGGCAAATGGTTTAATCCTGATAACAAATATGCAGTTGCAGATAAAAATACCATTTATGAAGATTAAATTACTGTAACTTATAATCATGAAAAGGAAAGTATGAAATAAAAACAAACGGCTAGATTATGAGTTTTGTCGGTAAAGCCCTGCGGTGCTAACGAGCCTTTATTTTTCAGCGCTCACTTAAAACAACGCTGGTATTAGGAGGTAGGTGTCGGCGATGTTAGGGACGGCAGATTAGGGGTTAATAAAATGTAACAAGTGTTTGCGAGGAGGGAGTGCGGAGGTTTAGGGGTTAATACATTTATTAAAGTGGCGGCGATGTCCGGTCGGCAGATTAGGGGTTAAAAAAATTATTATAGTGTTTGCGATGTGGGGGGGGGCCTCGGTTTAGGGGTTTATAGGTAGTTTATGGGTGTTAGTGTACTTTGTAGCACTTTAGTTAAGAGTTTTACATTCCAGCGTTAGCCCATAAAACTCTTAACTACTGATTTTAAATGCGGTAGACAGGAGAGGGTCTACCGCTCACTTCTTCCAAGACTCGTAATACTAGCGTTAAGCAAATCCCATTGAAAAGATAGGATACACAATTGACGTAAGGGGATTTGCGGTAAGCTCGAGTCGCGGAAGAAAAGTGAGCGGTACACCTGTACCGGTCATACTCGTAATACCAGCGGAGGTTAAAAAGCAGCGTTGGGACCTCTCAACGCTGCTTTTTAAGGCTAACGCAGAACTCGTAATCTAGCTGAAACATTCTAAGAACGGAATTGCTAAAGGCCTTTACAAGATGTGGCAGCTGTGATTTCTGTTTTCTATAATTTCATGCAGTACAAGATATCACTTATCTGTCTATTAAATACATATGTAAATGTCTGTTCTACCCAATACAATAGTGGTAATTATAGGTTTAAAGGGACAGTCTACTCCAGAATTTCTATTGTTTAAAAAGATAATCACTTTATTACCCATTCCCCAGTTTTGCAAAACAAACACGGTTATATTAATATACCTTTTACCTCTGTGATTACCTTGTATCTAAGCCTCTGCAAACTGCCCCCTTTTTCCAGTTCTTTTGACAGACTTGCATTTTAGCCAATAAGTGCTGACTAGGTAACTCCACGGTTGTAAGCACAATGCTATCTTTATGGCACACACTAATTAACGCCCTCTAGCTGTGAAAAACTGTCAAATGAATTCAGATAAGAGGAAGCCTTCAAAGGCTTATTAGATTATGAGCCTATCTAGATTTAGCTTTTAACTAAGAATACCAAGAGAACAAAGCAAATTTAAGGATAAAAGTAAATTGGAAAGTTGTTTAAAATTACATGCCCTATCTGAATCATGAAAGTTTAATTTTGGCTAGACTTTCCCTTTAAAGCCATTGCTGTTTATGCAATGTATGCATGATTCTCCCGCTATCTGACCCGATCTGATTGGAAATTTTCCCAATACAAAAACGGTGTTACTGCTTGGATTGTGATCACTCAGCACTTGAAAAACGCAGATCGGAGCCAAAAAAACACTGAAAAACAGAGTCAGAAAGACTGGAACTGACACCAATATGTTTTTTAGTACTAACAGAAGAATAATATCAAGTTTCCCCATGATTTTGTAAACAGAGTTCCAGAATCCTTAGTGTAAGTGACAAAGGATGAAGCTTTAAAGGGACATGAAACCCAAATGTTTTCTTTCATGATTTAGAAAGAGCACGCAATTTTAAACAACTTTCCAATTTACGTCTATTATCTAATTTGCTTCATTCTCTCCATATCCTGTTTAAAAGCATATCTATTAAGGCTCAGTAGCTGCTGATTGGTGGCTGCACATAGACGCCTTGTGTGATTGGTTCACCCATATGCATTGCTATTTCTTCAACAAAGGATAGCTAAAGACGGAAGGAAATTAGATAATAGAAGTAAATTGGAATGTTGTTTAAAATAGTATTTTCTACCTGAATCATGAAAGAAATTAAAAAAAACAGCTAGTTTCCATTTAATCTGGAGGCAATAGCATATCTCGTATAGATTGTTTAGCTGCTTGAAAATATTTATATGATCATAACAATGTCATTATGTAGCTCATAAGCTGGAGTCTAAACAAAATTACATTCTGACCAACTATAGTTGTAATTAATTGTGGCATAGCAATTACTTTATGCTGCAATTATGTACGGCAAATAAACGACTGTTCACCAATAAAGTATTTAAGTAAATTAAAATGTTCCTCATCATGAAAAAATATATCAATGTGTCTTACATATTATTATATATTATATCAAATAAAGTGATGTCCCTACAGTATAATTGCTAGCTCATTCTTATTATTGAGAATACATTATGAGATAAATTTCCTTTGCCACACCTAATAGGATATTCATCATTTGTTAAACACCCATACTTTCCTTTTTTGGGGATCCTCTGTAGCCTTCCACAGATACTTTGTAATAATCTCTGTTCCCAAAATTGCAAAGAAGCCTTACTCTTGCCTGGTCCACTGTCAACTGTTACTCTACAACTTCCAGCAGCTCCTCATGGGGGGGGGGGGGGGGTAGACGAATGTGTATGATAATGAGATCATCCCCCCGGCCTGGGTACTTACTGAAAACTGCTACAAATAAACTTGTGCTCCCTGTATACCGGTGTATAACCCTGAATGTTTACTGGTTGGTGTTTATTGGAAATTACTGCAGATTTATTTCTTGCTGGCTGAATACATATTTGTTACTTACTGGCTCTCTTTACCAGAATGTGCTATTTTAGAAATGCAACAGTTACTTGCTCATCCCCAGTAATATCCTAATCAGTCAGTAAGTAATATTCTGTAGGAATAAGTCGTGATCAGACCTGCACCTGTTAATTTCAATATCAATTCAAACAGCTTTAATATAAGCTTTTTTTCCTGAAATAATATACATTTGGCATTTATAATTGTTCCCTTTTCATATGCATAATAGAATGTTTTGGAGTTTAATTTTCCTTACCCTGTACAGCGGCTGTGTCCTGGGCTGTTAACACAACTGTCTCGGACCTGTTGGCGTGACTGCGCTATTTCTGTATCCCTCAGGAGTGAGGCATTGCAGAAACAGCGTAATGGAGGCCACCCCGCGCTAGCGGTTGCAGGGACAGGGTGTCTGTGATCCCATCATTCATGCCTATCAGTGGGGTGGTTCCATCCATGAGATACACGCTGCAATTAGAGCCTGGTAGTGTGTGTGTGTCTTTAGCCATGTGCCAGCATTGTTTGCAACAATATTTATAGCACAGTTTTGCATAGTTTTATACAACGCTGCCTTTGAACGCTAAATCCTAAGCTCCTATCAGCCTACCTAGATTTACTCTTCAATAAAGGATAAGAGAAAGAGAACAAAGTAAATTTGATAATAGAAGTAACTTAGAAAGCTATATGCTTGATCAGATTTTTACTTTGCTACCTCTATTTAAGTACAGTGTATTTTTTCTATTATATTATATTCCTTGATAAATTATGGTTTTTTTTAAACAACTAGCTGCCTTTGATAAATTGCAGCTCTAATTAAAGTGTTACATTTTAATTAAGATTTCAGAATAACCCAGTCTTGCCTTCTAAATGTAAATTCTCAGCAGGTCTCAGATTTAAAGAACACTGGAACGTGTGACAATTTTCATCTTAGGGTGGTTAGTATTCCGCAATGAAAAATGTCATTAATTCATCCTAGATGTGACTACATATTTTTTTTTGTGTTATCCTTGAATTTATGGCATTTGCAGATCAATGTGGAAGCTTTAATTTTAACTTAAAAAATGTGCTATCAAGTGCAAATGAAACATTACATTCAATGGATTTCTTATATATCTGTGTGCACGTGCATTTGTGTGTATGTGTGTGCATGTGCATTTGTGTGTATGTGTGTGTGCATGTGTGTGCTGTGGTCTTTATATACAGATAAATAATCGCTGCGCTTGTTTAAATTTGCCAGACTGTTAGATGTTAACTTTGCTTTTCAGGTACTTGTAACTTCAGATTTCATGAACAAATTTCTCTGACAATTTTGTGGGCAACCTCTGTGACTGGAAATGCTGAAAATTTTAGTTGAGTTACTGGCATAGATTCAATAAAAGTCATTAGTGAAACCAATATCTCACCACAACTTGAAAATTGCACAACTGATGAAGAGTTTTAACCTTTATCAAAACCACAAGTTGTAATTTTAAGGGACACTTAACCCAATTTTTTTTCTTTCATGATTCAACTTTCTAATTTACTCCTATTATCAATTTTCCTTCGTTCTCTTGCTATCTTTATTTAAAAAGCAGGAATGTGATGCATAGGAGCCGGCCCATTTTTGGTTGAGAACCTGGGTTATGCTTGTTTATTGGTGGGTAAATGTAAGCCTCCAATAAGCAAGCGCTATCCATGGTGCTGAACCTAACATGGGCTGGCTGCTAGTATTTACATTCCTGCTTTTAAAATAAAGATAGCAAGAGAACGAAGAAAAACTGATAATAGGAGTAAATTAGAAAGTTGGTTAAAATGTCATGCTCTATCTGAATCATGAAATAAAAAATTTGGGATCAGTGTCCCTTTAAGCTCCATTATATTTAAAAGGACACTAAAGTATGCAATTTAGAACTTTCCAATTTTTTTATATTTTCAATGTGTGCACAATCTTTTTATATGCTCACTTTATGAGACACCAGCTCCTACTGGGCATGTGCAAGAATTCACAGTGTATATGAGTCTAATTGGCTGATGGCTGTCACATGATACAATGGGTAGGGAAATATAAACAATCTTTGAAATTTCTCAGAAACAAAATCTACTGATAATTTGAAATTCAGAGTATGTGCTATTGTATTATTTTTTTATTATGCATTTCTGGATTATACAATTCTGGTGATTTAATAGAGTTGCATAGTAAACAATCACTTCTCTGTGCATAGAATTGTTAAGGACACCGTCATTAAAAAAATGCCATCAAAATGTTACAGAACAAACAAATTAAAATCATTTTAAAAATAAAACATTCTATAAAAATGAAACAACCTCATCAGCTCTGACATAGCGAGACTTCAAGTAGAAATACATCACGGGACAATAGAGTCTTTATGGATTACAAATGCTGGGACGAAGTGTAGGTGAATAACCACACCTCCAGAATATCCTGGAATGCCATTGGCCAGACCCTGGAGACACCTTTTGTTTTATACAGTGATAAAACATATTTTACAACCACAAGGATTTACATAAAACATTTTACAAACATATTTCCTAAGTGGGGGCTGTAATTATTGTGTTTTCTCATTGCTAGCGCCTCTCATCCGATGTGCATGATCACATGATCTTCCCTCTACAATAAGCCCCTTGGCAGCCTCACAAGCTTCTATGAATTCTGCTCATTATGTATTGAGAAGCGCAATGTTTTTTGCAACAATGTCCCTTTCAGGGTCTTGGACATGAACCCTAACTGGAGTGGTGGAGCAATTTACCTCCTCTTATTACCACCTTGGAAAGCCCATGGTACTGTCTCTGCTGACAAATTTTCTGGTTTCATTTCATATCCATTTAATCTAACATTTGCTAATTTATTTCTCACGCGAAGAGAAACAATAACTTTTGTATTATTTACAATATGACCCTTTTAAGATGAGATGGGTCCTCTATGTCTCTTAAAGGAGCAGGATATTCAGTCATGATAATAAAAAATACATGTGTTTTATTTCTGCCTTATGTTAACATTTCACAGAACAGCAAGCAATCACTTTCATTCCACTTCAATGAATAATCTCCTTTTGCTTGTGATCCAGTAAAGCAATGCAACGTGTATCACTAATGCAATCTGACATGCTAGCAATTATAACTCATCGCTCTGGGACAATTGGTTAACAATCTAGTGGTTTTCTAATGTTTCCTGGAATTTTATTTTTTGCTTTAACCTGAGCTCCAGAACAGTTGTGGTTCTGTTTACCCCGATTCATTGCTGAGTACCCCCAATAATCCACAGTGCCAGCTGTCCTAAATAATAAAAAAACAGAGCTGTGCTCATACATTGGACCTGGGGGAAACACATATTAATAGTCTCAATTACTTTGAAATATAAGCTAGAAATAGATAAATTATAAACAAAATACATTTTAATACACCTTTTTAGGTTAAAAATAGCAGGTGTGGCCACATCCTACAAGCACATATATATATATATATATATATATATATATATATATATATATATATATATATATATATATAAACCCATCAAAATCATATACATATGTTAAAAATTAATATCTCTTATGTACAAATAAATGGTGTTCGAATCCAAGATCTATGAGATCAATATCGTTAACATATATAGGGCCAGATTACAAGAGGACTAACAGCTATGCACAAGCGAAAAGGGTATAATTGCGGGTGTTTCCATGCATTGTTTTTTTCACTAGTATTACAAGTTGAAAGTAAATGTGATCACTTTAGCGCAATTGAAGTTAAAAATCGTAGGGATAGCGCGTCCTCAAAGCTCTGGTTAACTGTTTTGCAAAATAAAGTGTCACAAAAATACATTAAAAAGTACAGTTACACTCATAACACTATATATAATAAAAATGATTTAAAAAATGCAGGCAAAGGGCTTTAACATAGAGATACGTATATAAATATAATTGTCTAAACACAGTGGGTATTGAAAAGATTCACCCCCCTTGAAAATAATCACATTTTGTTGCTTTGCAGCCTGAAATAAAGACAGACACAGTTTTTGTTTATCTACTTGTAATTACTCAGTGCAACTTATAACATCCAAGTTGTCACGCCGCTCTGGCTGTTGCCAGGGAAGAAGTCGGCTCCTGTGTGCGTGCGGCGGTGATGTCATCGCCGAAACGTCTCTTTCACTCTGGAGCCGGTCAGGATCTCCTGTGGCGCGAATCCTGCGCCTATGTAAGTTGCTCACTTTCTACCTATCACTGCCCAAGTATAGGTGTTACTGTGTGTGCTCCTGGGTGCTATTCTCTGTATGTGCTGGATTGTTATAACGTTACTAAATTCTGCCTGTCTGACTACTCTGCTTGCTTAACCCTTAAAGAACTGGATTGCCATAACGTTACTGAACTCTGCCTGTCTGACTACTCTGCTTGCTTAAACCCTAAAGTACTGGATTGCCATAACATCACTGAACTCTGCCTGTCTGACTACTCTGCTTGCTTAACCCCTAAAGTACTGGATTGCCATAAGGTTACTGAACTCTGCCTGTCTGACTACTCTGCTTGCTTAACCCCTAAAGTACTGGATTGCCACAATGTTACTGAACTCTGCCTGTCTGAATACTCTGCTTGCTTAACCCCTAAAGTACTGGATTGCCATACTGTTGCTGAACTCTGCCTGTCTGACCACTCTGCCAGCTTAAACCTTGAACTATTGGATTGCTATGCTGTTACCGAACTCTGCCAGCCTGACCACTCTATTGGTTTATCCCTGAACTGTTATATTACTGGTTTTCCTTTGTTCCTGATTCCTGCCTGTTTTCGGTATTCCTATTGGTTTATCCTTGAACTGCCATTCCGCTAAAGACTACCCTGCCTACTGTGAGTACTGCTTACCTCATTTTGCAAACTTTCTCTGCTCTGGGATATTTCCTATCATTTCAGCTTGACACCGGGATAAGAAGACTACTGGCCAAGTTTGGTCTGATAGTGGAATATCCCACGAGCATTACACAAGTGAAAGATATAACACCAAAAAAAGACTATTCAAAAACAGAATCACTGAGTTGGAAAAAGGATCACCCCCTCCTAAAATTACTTGTTACCTTAATCAGGTGTAGCTAATCCCCTTCTCAACGGCACACTCAAAGCCATTTTACCTTCAACTGTGATCAGCTGTGGGCATATTGATTAGCTCAGCATGAAAAGAGCTTTCCTGGAGCATCTCAGTTCCTGGTAGTGCAACTGAAGCAAACAATCAACTATGGGTGGCAAGGCAATGTCAAAAGATCTCCAGGATAATGTTGTGGACCGGCACAAGTCAGGAGATGGATACAAGAAAATATCAAAGGCTTTATCAATGCCTAGAAGCAGTGAAATCTATTATTAAGAAGTGGAAGGTATTTGGATAAGGACGTCAATCCAAACTGGATGAAAGAGCTAGGAGGAAACGGGTCAGAGAGGCTACCAAGAGGCCCAGAGCAACTCTGAAGCAGTTGCAGGAATGTATGACAAAGAGCGGTCATTGTGTGCATGTGACAACAATATCACAAATTCTCCACTAATGTGGCTTGTATGGGAGGGTTGGAAAAAAAAAGCCACTCCTCAAGAAAGGCCACCTGCAGTCCCGACTGAGCTTTGTCATAACACACCTAGGAGATTCTGAGACATGGAAAAAGGTGTTATGGTCAGATGAGACAAAAATTTAATTATTTGGCCTCAACACCAAATGATATGTCTGGAGGAAATTCAATACAGCTCACCATCCAAATAACACCATACCTACAGTAAAGCATGGAGGTGGACAGGTGGTAATATCCTGTCATGGGGGTGTTTCTCTGCAGCAGGCACTGGAGCACTGGTCAGGATAGAAGGAATATTAGATGGGGCAAAATACAGTCAAATTCTTGAGGAAAATCTGCTGCCCTCTGCCAGGACGTTGTCAATGGGAAGAAAGTTTACCTTCCAACATGACAATGATCCAAAGCACACAGCAAAAATGACCACACAGTGGTTGAAGGAGAAAAAGGTGAATGTCCTTGAATGGCCTAGTCAGAGCCCATTGAATATCTGTGGCAGGACTTGAAGACTGCAGTCCACAAACGGTCACTATCAAATATAACGGAACTGGAGCAGTTCTGCAAAGAAGACTGGCCAAATATTGTCTAGATGTGCAAAGTTAGTAGAGACAAATCCCAACAGACTAAAGGCTGTATTTAAGGCAAATGGTGGTTCAACAACATACTGACACAAGGTGTGATCATTTTTCCAACTCAGTGATTCTGTTTTTGAATTGTCTTTATTTTTGACTGACATGTTGGTGTTATATCTTCCACTTGGATGTTATAAGTTGCACTAGGTAATTACAACTGGATAAACAAAAACTGTGTCTATCTTTATTTTTTAGGCTGCAAAGCAACAATATCGGATTATTTTCAAGGGGGTGATACTTTGAATACCCACTGTATGTTTATGAATGTGTGTGTATATATATATATATATATATATATATATATATATATATACATATATATATATATATATATATATATATATATATATATATATGTTTATATGTGTGTAAATATGTATTTATATCTGTATATATGTATTCAGAGCACATGAGAATATGCTATCGGGTTTGCTCGTGAGTAGGGCGTTCGTTTTTTTGTCTCTCACTTTGCTCTATTGACTTCTATGGGGGGATACATTAACATATATAATATTCAAAGTTTGACATTTTAAGTGTGTCGGGTTAGTGTACAAGTGAAAACAGTTTTCTTTCAACTTGTAATACAAACGCTACCCAACACAAGCAAAAAGCTTTCTATGTATGTAATATTAAGGTAATTAAAAGTACTCAAACAAGCATTGATAAAGGGACAGACACCACAAAACATTGCTTTTTTAAGCTAATAAAGTACATATTTCCTCTGTATTTGGAGAGTACTTTCCTGTTTTTGCTGGTCTTAAACTGTATCATCAAAACTATGAAATAAAATAAATGGAATTGAGCAGTAACTAAAAATGTAAAAAATATTTATTAGAGTAGCCATCTTTGCCTTGATAGCTTTGGACACTTCTCTCAACCAGTTTTATAAGACAGCCAACTGGGATGCGTTTGCAACAGTCTTGAAGGAGTTCTTATATATGCTGGGCACTTGTATTGCTTTTATTTTACTCTCTGGTCCAACTCATCATAAACTATCTTTTTTAGGTTTATGTGGCTGTGGAGGCCAGGTCATCTAATGCAGAAATACATGACTCAAATAGCTCTTACACAGCCTGAAGGGAGTTGGATCACTGCCCTGTTTAAAAACAAACGATGGCCCACCAAATCAAACCAGATGGGATGCTGTATTAACCATGCTGGTTAAGTGAGCCTTGAATTCAAACTAAATTGCCAATGGTGTCATCAGCAACGCACAATCACACTTCCTCCTCTATGGGAACCTCATATGCAGGCATCATCCATTCATCTTCTCTGCTTCTCACAGATACAGCTGTTTGAACTAAGAAAATCTCATATATTGATTCAGAAGACCAAAGGACAGATCTTCACTGATCTGTTGTCCACTGTCTATGTTCCTTACCCAAGCAAGTCTTTTTGTTTGTCACCATCAGCAGTGATTTAATTGTAGTTTCTTTCTTTGCATTATACTATGAAGGCTGGATTCAATTGCTGTTGAGATCTATCTGCTGAGTGAACACAGTAATTCATGTATTTGGTCTTTAATGTGAAATTATGTTAACTATCCATTTCTGGAGACCTTTAACTCTAAAAAAATGTATCTTGTGCTGAAGAAGTAATTCTTGTTTTGCTCTGTTTATTTTTTCTTCTCCAGATTAACAAACCTTTATTTCTTAAAGTAATCATGAACTGTTGTCTATCTTTCCTAAGTGGAGCTGTTCTTTTAATGTCATGGACTACTACAACCAGAAATTATAACCATTGTCAAAAAACAACTGATTGGCATTAGGTGCTAATATCAAAATACATTTACTCACAAAAATGACTTAATAAAGGATGTCAAGGGAAGTAAGTAAATTTGGAAACATAAGTAAAAGTTGATATATTTTTTATTATTGTATGCTCTGTGACACGACAGTTTAAATTTTGACTTCCAAAGGACTTTTACTGTTCTTCTAAGGTCTTACTAGATAATGTTCTAAATATTTTAGAAGACAATAAAATTACATGGTTATAGAAAATGTTTTGTTATCTAAATGCCTTACGTAACACCAAGGACAGAAATTTTTACAATTCAGAATAATTAAATAGTAAAAAGGAAATTTATGCTTACCTGATAAATTGATTTCTTCTACGATACGACGAGTCCACGGATTCATCCTTACTTGTGGGATATTATCCTCCTGTTAACAGGAAGTGGCAAAGAGCACCACAGCAGAGCTGTATATATAGCTCCTCCCTTCTCTCCACCCCCCAGTCATTCGACCGAAGGTATAGGAAGAGAAAAGAAAAGCTAAAAGGTGCAGAGGTGACTGAAGTTTTGAATATATAAAAAAAAAAAAATCTGCCTAATATGACAGGGAGGGCCGTGGACTCGTCGTATCGTAGAAGAAATCAATTTATCAGGTAAACATAAATTTCCTTTTCTTCTACTAGATACGACGAGTCCACGGATTCATCCTTACTTGTGGGATACAATACCAAAGCTACAGGACACGGATGAATGGGAGGGACAAGACAGATACCTAAACAGAAGGCACCACTGCTTGAAGAACTTTTCTCCCAAAAACAGCCTCAGAAGAAGCAAAAGTATCAAATTTGTAAAATTTGGAAAAAGTATGAAGGGAGGACCAAGTCGCAGCCTTACAAATCTGTTCAACAGAAGCATCATTTTTAAAAGCCCATGTGGAAGCCACCGCCCTAGTAGAATGAGCTGTAATCTTTTCAGGAGGCTGCTGTCCAGCAGTCTCGTATGCCAAACGGATGATGCTTTCAGCCAAAAAGAAAGAGAGGTAGCCGTAGCTTTTTGACCCCTACGCTTTCCAGAATAAACAACAAATAGAGAAGATGTTTGACGGAAATCCTTGGTCGATTGTAAGTAAAACTTCAAGGCACGAACCACGTCCAGATTATGTAACAGACGCTCCTTCTTAGAAGAAGGATTAGGACATAGAGAAGGAACAACAATTTCCTGATTAATATTCTTATTTGAAACAACCTTAGGAAGGAATCCAGGTTTAGTTTGCAAAACCACCTTATCGGAATGGAATATAAGATAAGGCGAGTCGCATTGTAATGCAGAATGCTCAGAAACTCTTCGAGCAGAAGAGATAGCAACTAAAAACAAAACATTCCAAGATAAAAGTTTAATATCTATGGAATGCATAGGTTCAAACGAAACCCCTTGAAGAACATTTAGAACTAAATTCAAACTCCATGGCGGAGCAACAGGTTTAAACACAGGCTTTATTCTGACTAAAGCCTGACAAAAGGACTGAACGTCTGGGACATCCGCCAGACGCTTGTGTAGTAAAATTGACAAAGCAGAAAATTGTCCCTTTAAGGAACTAGCCGATAATCCCTTCTCCAATCCTTCTTGGAGAAAGGACAAAATCCTAGGAATCCTAACCCTACTCCATGGGTAGCCCTTGGATTCGCACCAATAAAGATATTTACACCATATCTTATGGTAAATTTTCCTAGTGACAGGCTTCCAAGCCTGAATCAAGGTATCAATAACCGACTCAGAGAATCCCCGCTTAGATAAAATCAAGCGTTCAATCTCCAGGCAGTCAGCTGCAGAGAATTTAGATTTGGATGTTGGAACGGACCTTGAATGAAAAGGTCCTGTCTCAGTGGCAGTTTCCACGGTGGCAGAGATGACATTTCCACTAGATCTGCATACCAAGTCCTGCGTGGCCATGCAGGCGCTATCAAGATTACCGAAGCCCTCTCCTGTTTGATTCTGGCAATCAGACGAGGCAGAAGAGGAAAGGGAGGAAACACATAAGCCAGGTTGAACGACCAAGGTACTGCTAGAGCATCTATCAGTACTGCTTGGGGATCCCTTGATTTGGATCCGTAACAAGGAAGTTTGGCATTCTGACGAGATGCCATCAGATCCAATTCCAGTGTGCCCCATTGATGAATCAATGTCGCAAACACCTCCGGATGGAGTTCCCACTCCCCCGGATGAAAAGTCTGACAACTTAGAAAATCCGCTTCCCAGTTTTCTACTCCTGGGATGTAGATTGCTGAGAGATAGCAAGAGTGCGTCTCTGCCCATCGAATTATCTTGGAAACCTCTGTCATCGCTAGAGGACTCTTTGTTCCCCCTTGATGATTGATATATGCTACAGTCGTGATATTGTCCGACTGGAATCTTATGCATTTGGCCAAGGCAAACTGAGGCCACGCTAGAAGCGCATTGAATATTGCTCTCAGTTCCAGAATATTTAATGGTAGTAGGGACTCCTCCTGAGTCGAAAACACCCTGAGCCTATAGGAAATTCCAGACTGCACCCCAGCCCAAGAGGCTGGCGTCCGTCGTCACTATGACCCATGCTGGCCTGCGGAAGCACATTCCCTGGGACAGATGATCCTGTGACAACCACCAAAGAAGAGAGTCTCTGGTCTCTAGATCCAGATTTATCTGAGGAGATAAATCCGCATAATCCCCATTCCACTGTCTGAGCATGCACAGCTGCAGTGGTCTGATATGTAAGTGAGCAAACGGAACGATGTCCATTGCCGCTACCATTAACCCAATGGCCTCCATACACTGTGCCTTGGATGGCCGAGGAATGGAATGAAGTGCTCGGCAAGTAGTTTGACTTTCTGACCTCCGTCAGAAAAATTTTCATGTCTACCGAGTCTATCAGAGTTCCTAGGAATGGAACCCTTGTCAGTGGAACTAGTGAACTCTTTTGTATGTTCACCTTCCACCTGTGAGTTTTTAGAAGCCAACATGACTTCCGTGTGAGATTTGGCTAGATGGCAAGTTGATGCCTGAATCAAATATCGTCCAGATAGGGCACCACTGCTATGCCCTGCGGCCTTAGAACCACCAGAAGGGACCCTAGCACCTTTGTGAAGATTCTGGGAGCTGTGGCCAACCCGAAAGGGAGGGCCACAAACTGGTAGTGTTTGTCCAGGAAGGCGAACCTGAGAAACTGGTAATGATCTTTGTGGATAGGAATGTGAAGATACGCATCCTTCAAGTCCACGGTGGTCATATGTTGACCCTCCTGGATAATTGGTAAAATTGTTCGTATGGTCTTCATCTTGAACGATGGGACTCTGAGAAATTTGTTTAGGCATTTGAGATCTAAAATCGGTCTGAAGGTTCCCTCTTTTTGGGAACCACAAACAGATTTGAGTAAAACCCCTGCCCCTGTTCTTGTTTTGGAACTGGGCAGATTACACCCATAGTATATGGGTCTTCTACACAGCGTAAGAACGCCTCTCTTTTTGTCTGGTCTACAGACAAACGTGAAAGATGAAATCTCCCTCTTGGGAGAGAATCCTTGAATTCTAGTCGATACCCCTGGGTCACGATTTCTAATGCCCAGGGATCCTGAATGTCTCTCGCCCAAGCCTGAGCGAAGAGAGAAAGTCTTCCCCCTACTAGATCCGATACCGGATCGGGGGCTGCCCCTTCATGCTGTCTTGGTAGCAGCAGAGGGCTTCTTGGCCTGTTTACCTTTGTTCCAGGTCTGGTTAGGTCTCCAGACTGACTTGGATTGTACAAAATTCCCCTCCTGCTTTGTGGCGGAGGAGGAAGTAGAGGGTCCACCCTTAAAGTTTCGAAAGGAACGAAAATTATTCTGTTTGGCACTCATTTTAACCGTCTTGTCCTGAGGAAGGGCATGACCTTTACCTCCAGTAATGTCGGAAATGATCTCCTTTAGTTCAGGCCCGAATAGGGTCTTACCTTTAAAAGGAATAGCTAAAAGCTTGGATTTTGATGACACATCAGCAGACCAGGACTTAAGCCATAACGCTCTACACGCTAGAATGGCAAAGCCTGCATTCTTTGCTGCTAATTGAATTAGCTAGCTTGAGAGCCTTAATTCTGTCCAAAATATCATCTAATGGGGTCTCAACCTAAAGAGACTCCTCTAGAGCCTCAAACCAAACAGCTGCTGCAGTAGTTACTGGATCAATGCACGCTATAGGTTGTAGAAGAAAACCCTGATGAATAAACAATTTCTTTAGAAGACCCTCTAATTTTTTATCCACAGGATCTTTGAAAGCACAACTGTCCTCAATAGGTATAGTTGTACGCTTAGCCAGGGTAGAAATAGCTCCCTCCACCTTAGGGACCGTCTGCCAAGAATCCCGAATGGTGTCAGATATGGGAAACATTTTCTTAAAAGTAGGAGGGGGAGAGAACGGAATGTCTGGTCTATCCCATTCCTTAGTAACAATGTCCGAAATTCTTCGAGGGACTGGAAACACATTAGTGTAAGTAGGGACCTCTAGATACTTATCCATTAAAACCTCCCGGAGTAACAAGCGGAGGTGTTCAAGCTTAAACTTAAAGGCCATCACATCTGAGTCTGTTTGAGGGAACATCTTTCCTGAGTCTGAAAGCTCTCCCTCAGACAGTAATTCCCCCACCCCCAAATCCAAACACTGTGAGGGTACATCGGAGATGGCCAATAAAGCATCAGAGGGCTCAGCATTTACTCTAATACCTGACCTGCTGCGCGTACCCTGTAAACCTGGCAGTTTAGATAATACCTCTGTAAGGGTAGTAGACATAACTACAGCCATATCTTGCAGGGTGAAAGAATTAGACGCGCTAGAAGTACTAGGCATCGCTTGAGCGGGCATTAAAGGTTGTGACACTTTAGGAGAATTGGAAGGCATAACCTGATTCTCTTCTGATTGAGAATCATTCTGAGACATACTTTTATCACCTAAAATATGTTCTTTGCAATGTAAGGCCCTTTCAGTACATGAGGGGCACATTTTAAGTGGGGGTTCCACAATGGCTTCAAAACACATAGAACATTGACTTTCTTCAATGTCAGACATGTTGAAACAGGCTAGTAATCACCACAAACAGGCTTGAAAACACTTTACTGCGCCTTTAAGAGTAATAAAGCGTACAATTTTTCCAAAACTGCTCTAAAATGTTATCATTATCCCAATTTTAGTATATATGTGTCTTATCTTGTCAGCTAAGATTGCACCACAAGTAAGGTATGCTTAACCCTTAATGGAAAAAACGTGACTCAAAAACGTTATGGAATTAAACAATCAACCCCCTGCATAGTATTCAGACAGTTAATTGCAGATTGAAATAAACAGCTCCTCTGGATAAAATATTTGCATTTATTTTCCCAACATGTTTCAACAGTCTTTCACCGCCTTTTTGCAAACTTTCTAGAAACTCTTGAGAAATGTGGCGAAAGACCGTTGAAGTGCGATGGGAAAATAAATGCAAATATTTTATACAGAGGAGCTTTTTATTTAAATCTGCAATAAACTGGCCATATACCCCTGGGTTCAGTGCCTCTTATACAAGAACAAACAAGTTTGACTTTTTTTGGAGAAACTGTGAGACGGAACCATATGAAACAATAAACTGCAGGTGGTAATACTATTTAAAGATGTATCTAACTTAATGGAAATGCCCTGTTATCTCCAAGAGTATCTGTTTTAAAAGCACATTTAGATAGTCACAATTTGGCTGTGAAAAAAGAAAGATAAAAGCAAAATGCCCAGATCCTGTCAGTCCTCATGTAATATTAAAACACAACATGCAGGTGAAATGTGTTCAGGGAAACATAAAGTCAGATAGCAGATTTTTTTCACAAATTATAGAGAGCGTCTTTGAAATACAAATGATAGTCCCAGTTCTGTCATTTTGTAGAGCTTCTGCACTGCATACAATAAAGCTGCCGTTTCACACAATATATTAGCAGCATCCCCACTGTAATTCAAGGTGAATTTTTAGAAATGTTGAAATGCCAAACACGCATAATTTGTACTTTTTTGGTTTTCAAACTCTATGCAAGATCTAATGAATGTATAATTCATTGGTTTTATCATTTCACATTTTGCTGAACTTTTATCCTTTTTTTGTGCTAATGATATTTTCTGCATGTATAGTACTGCTTTGTAAATTGACATTTTATATTTTTTACTTTAAAAGCAATATTGAACTCAAACATATTTTACAATGCGTATAAAAAAAATATCAGTTAGACATGTTAACCTATTGTCATTGATAATTGTTTTAAGGTAAAAAGCTGTTAAATAGAAATAGAAAGCTGTGTAATGAAATAGATATTACAGCTATGGAATAGTGTGTATTTATACACAACTAGGGCCTAGTTTCTATTGAGGTGGTAACGTGTGGAAACTGGTGATAAAAACATACATCTCCATTAAAGTCTATGGGACATTTTTATGTTACCACCAGTTTCCAAACTTTACCACCTCAATAGAAACTACCCAAGACTAACAGGATTACTTTAGAGACCATCCTGGAGTCATATGCACATCATTAGACATCATCAGACTTGTAAAGTCATAATCATAACTTAAAGTAAAAAATTCTGGGAGATAACTAGCTGATTACCTTACTGATTACTTCACAAGCATGAGCCGCCTGTGAATGACTCTATAGTCATCTCGTTTAAATATTTCGGCCTGTGGGCATACTTCAAGATGGTTTCTGATAACTAGTCTGGAGTCATTAATTACTTCAGAATGACTCCAGGAAGATCATCCTTTTAGACTAAGGCAGGCTTTAGGCCTAGTTTCCATTGAGGTGGTAAAGTATGGAAACTGGTGGTAAAAACATTTATCTCCATTAAAGGCCTAGTTTCCATTGATGTGGTAAATTGTGGAAACTGGCGATAAAACATCTATTCTCTAGGGAGAACTTTTATGTTACCACCAGTTTCCAAACTTTACCACCTCAATAGAAACTAGGCCTTACTTGTGTATCAGCTGTTTACTGACTCAGAACTATAAAGTACACCGCTCTATTTGTGGAAAGGAAGATACCTCCACAAGAGATTATTTTTTAAAGAACAGAAACTTTGGATTTAAATTTAAATATCTATATATCTAACACAGATGACTCTGCACTCAAAAGGAATCCAGGATCCAGAGGATTATAATAAAAAGTAGAAAATCCTTAAAAACATAGGATTCAAAAACACATAATAGTAAAAACAAGTGGTCATAGGTAAAGCTGTACACTTTTCTGGCTCCTCCCAAACTCTGTTCACCAGCTTTATGACTCTGATTGCACCAAACCTTCTTATATAGTCATTGGTAGTAAATTCATTTTCTTAAAGCGACAAATCCAATACTTACAATAGTACTTGATCACAGATTTTTTTATTGTTGTAAAAAAACAATAAATATATCAAATCAATATTATTAATCATCTTCTCAATAAAAAAAACACTGCTAGTGTACTCAGTATATAAATCATAGGCTGTCAATTTACTAAAATTTTCATCACTAATTTTCTTGATAATTGTTACAAAAATTGTATTCATTTTTGGGTTTTTCACCTCTTCAATAAAGATGTTATATTGTTATAAAGTATAATAATATAACAATGTTGGTTGTGCAAAGCTGGGGAATGGACAATAAAGGCATAATCTATCTTTTTAAACAAATTTGGTGTTGACTGTCCCTTTAAGCAGATATCAAATGAAAGGATAAAAATATTAAAAAAGGAGCAGGACAGAAAAAGGAAAAGGGGAAATCCTCTTCATAAGCATATGACCACACCATTTATTCCTAAACTAGAAGACTTTTAAAAATGATTTAACAATTGTTCAAAATGGTTCACTTCCAGTTCAGAATTAATACCTTTGGGATGGAGTATTCTTAATTCATAAATCATTTCTGCTTCCATATTACCACTTCTCCAACTCGTTTTCAAATAACTGTAAAGATCATAGATTTAGGGTCTTCTCCATACTAATTTTTAAAATGCTTCACCACCCCATTATCATCTATACCATGCCTGATCGCACAACGATGTTCTCTTATGCGATCAGTGGATTCTAATAACTACACCCACAATAGTAGCTGTCACCTTAGGCGTTGGAAGGAAAATATTCTGAAAGGTCAGTTCCTATGCCTAAGGAGAAATTGCCCTGAATTATCAGACTTTCAACAATAATCACAGATTTTGAAAAATTTTTTAGAAAGACTATATGATAATGACACTGGCTATCAATTTAGCATCAGAAAAAGAAAGAACAGATGTGTTACAATACAAAGATAGAACAGCTTCTAAACCTAATGTGAAATTAGATATTCTTTTGATAACAAAATATAATAAGGATTATAAGATTTTAGAAAGAATCATAAACAGGCTCTGGCATATTTTAAATTCTGACAATATTATAGGGAACAAACTGATGCTGAGAGTTCATATATAAAAAGGCAAAATATCTTAAAATGAAATTGTCCAAAAAACAATCAAAGAAAAAGTTAAAGTCCTCTTTAGTAGATTTAAATTGTATAAGGATAAGTGGCATTTCGCTGCATTACTTGCACTGTTTGCAAATTTGCAAGAAAGAATAACACATTTACATCTTTTGAAACAGTGAAAAGATACAAAATGTATGATGTTACCAGATGCACTGATTATAATGTTGTCTACCAAATATATTGTGGGTGTGGCTTCCAATATGTAGGCCAAATGATGAGACCGTACGTGATCACATACAAGAACATCTTTATGTGATAAGGCACAGTGTCAATGATAATAGGGTGGCAAAGCATTTTAAAAATTATCATGGAAAAGACCCCAAATCTTTGAGCTTTACAGTTATTTGTAAATGAAAAAGAATTGGAGAGGGGGTAATATGGAAGCACAAGTACTGTTTAAGAAGCAGAAATTATTTTTGCGTTAAGAACACTACATTCCCCAGGTATTAATGGTGATCTGGAAGTGAACCAATTTTTTTTTTTTAATATCTTTATTAGTTCCAGCAACAACAAAAAAAAGAAATAAATACATGTCAAGTTGTATTTCATTGTGCCATGCAAGGCCTTCATACATATACATAGACAGAAATATAAAGAATAACAATAGTATGTGATACTCAGCAAACATAACAAGACAAGTAAATACTAATACCTGACTTTTAGAATCTGACCAATTATATCGCTGGAAATTTTATAAATATTTAAACCACTAATGAACCGGGAGAAAAAGAAAAAAAAAAAAAAGAAAAAAAAAGAAAAAAAAAGGGGAACAAAACAAATAATAAAAAATCAAAATAATCTATACTATACGCTTTCTCTCTCTCTCCCCCCCCCCCACCCCCTCCGCCCACCACCTACTTCTCTTACTTGTCCTACCTCTTCTCTTTCTCTACTTATTGTTACAAAATTACTATTTCATAATGTTATCTCCCGGGGACCCGATATCCATGTTGACGGGAATAATTCTAATATAACCAATTCTAAGAAGGCTATAGTATTTAAGAAGGGTTGTAAAATACGTCTTTGAATCTGTAATGGGTAAGAAAAAATTAGTGGAGACCAATCCAGAAGGAAAGCCCTGACCCTACGTTCAGCTACAAATTTAGTATGAAAGGATTCAAATAAAATTTGAAACTGAATTTCTTTAAGGAACCCTGTGACTCTAGGGGCTGTATGATCTTTCCAGCCTTTAGTGATTAACTGTCTCGCAATTATAATAATTGTGTTAAATATCTTTATCACCCTTTTAGGGCGTAACTCATCATTAGTTAGAAAAACTACCTCATCAGCAGTGAATGGTGCCATATCTCTATAGATTTTACTATACCAGAATCTTATCTTTTGCCAATATTGTTGGATCTTTGGACAAGACCAGAACATATGGAGAATATCCGCCCTATCCATAGAACACCTTGGGCAGGCATAATTCTGAGAAGGATAGAATCTGGCCATTTTATCTGGGGAAAGATAATAATTGTTGACTAATTTTAGGTGCGCTTCTTTCCATGATATGGAGACTTGTAATTTTTCTAACTCTGTAAAGCTTCGCTCAATCCTGTTCTCCTCTAATTCAGGCAAATATTTCTTCCAAAAGTTATATAGTTTATCTACGCATAATTCACCCTGTCTAGCCAGAAGAATATCGTAGATCAATGATATCGAAGACTGACCCAGAGAAAATTGCCGGATAATATTTTTAATATCCAACCAATCCCCTAAAAATTCAGTATTCCATTTTTGCGTAAATATATAATGCCGTAATTGAAAATAAGCAAATAGATTCGAACAATGTAAATTAAACCTTTGGAATAATAATTCTGAGGGTAATAACTGATTATCATCAAATAACTGATAAACATAAGTCAGACCAGCTTCAGCCCATAAGCTAAACACTCCCTGATTTATACCCGGAGTAAATTCCAGATTACCTACTATAGGGAGAAATTCCGAAAAAAATGGCGAGATTTTTAATATTCGACAAATTTTTTGCCAAGCTATAATAACATTTTTAAGGGAAATTAGTTTACTAAGATTTAAGGGTAACTTTAGTATCGGGCAATGGAGTGAACCAATTTTTTAACAATTTTTAAATAATTTTCAAATGTCTTCTAGTTCAGAAATAAATGGTTTGGTTGTATGGGTATGAAGAGGATTTCCCTTTTCTATCCTCCTTTTCTATGAGGTTTTAGCCTTCTAATGTTTTGTGTCTGTGGGCATTGTAGAATCATAGGGGTAGATTTATTATGGGTCGAGCGGACATGATTCGCTGTAGCAAATCATGTCCGCTCAACCTCGCTAAATGCTGACAGCATACACTGTCGGCATTTAACATTGCACAAGCATTTCTGGTGAAATTCTTGTGAAATGCCGTCCCCTGGACATTCGCAGCCAATTGGCTGCTAGCAGGGGGTGTCAATCATCCCGATTGCATCAGATCGGGATGATTGAAGTCCGCCACCTTTTTACAACCGCTGCTTCTTAACTTCTGTTTCCGGCGAGTGGTAAACATTGCGCAAAGAAAGCAGCTTCCACTGCTTATTAAATCTCCCCCATAGAGTCTGCCATTATCTCGATATTTTTTATACATTTATAATACTTTATAAATATATTGGCATACCGTCATGTTTTTAATGAATGTATATTGTGTTTTGTATTAACCCTCCATGGATATTGTATCATCTCTATGGTAGAATCTCTCATTTGTAATATTGAACTTCTTTTTTTATAGTTATAATAACACAAAGCTTGAGCTTTTTAGAATTCAACAATTCCATAGATGAGAGGTTTAAATAACGCTTTTATTTCAACTTTTATTAATTTTTAAAATTTTATTAGTGGTATGAAAAAAAAATTCCGGTCACTATATATTGCGGACTTCTGAACAATAAATATATGACAGTTTTGGGGAGGAACTATTTGGCACTGATTGGCTGCCTTTTGGAGTTCCCTTTTGATAAGCAAGTATGGCGAAGTTCTCTTTAAGGCACGCCTCTTGCTGTGACATACTATTGTCATCTAATTGGACAGGAAGTTTAAACAATAACTGGATTGGCCGCCTAATAATTTAAATGTCAGCAAGCTTTGTGAAAGTTGAATGTGGCTTTGATTGGTTACTTTATTTGGAAGCTAGAAACAGATTGGCTGCCTTGTAAAGTTCCCTTTTGAGTATGGCTAAGTTCTCTTTCAGGTATGCCTCTTGCTGTGACATATTAATGATATCTGACTGGACAAAGTTCAGCTAATATAATTTGATTGGCTGCTAAAGAATTTAAATATTAGCAAGCTGGATTTTAAATTATATTGACAAAGGCCAGGGGACATGGTTGAAATGTGTTGATGATATAAGGATATACATTTCTTTGTTATATCAATTGCACTTTTAATTATATGTATTTATTTGGAAACAACATACTTCTCTTCCGATCTATCACATCATTCCAGGTGTTTCTGTGTGACTAACGGATGTTTCCAGAGGATGAACTGAGGGTCTCAAACGGAGGACAGTCACAGAGATTTTATACAACGCTTTAAGTCAAGCTCAGTAAGTGAAATACAAAAGGGGCTTTGGATAATTTCTTCTAGATCCTGAACATGTGGGTTTCTCTTGTTTGTTTATTTTACAGATACCCCAGGGAAAAGTCCACTCTTAGGAAAAATTATCCATAAAAGAGCTTAATCCTATCCAATATAAACACAGACCCTGGACTGACTAGGACTGAGTTATTATAATTTATCATTTTTAATTAACTTGCAACTAATTCATTTTAGTTCAGTACAGTATAAGTGTATGTATATATGCAAATATATAGTTTAAAGTTGTGTACATAGATTTTTTTTTATTAAAATAGATTTTTTAGGATTTTGAGCAGTGTTTTTTCTTTTTGTGTAACAGTATTAGATATTTTATTTTTGTGATACTATTTCTCTTGGGATTTTTTAACGACTCCCTATTTTACTCCCTATTTTTGTTGCTTACTCCTATACAGAAGTAGCACGTAGATATCCTGCTTTACCTTTTAGCTATAGAAGGCTGAAGCCATAAGTATTCTGTAGAAGAGCTCTTGGGCTCCTTAAAGGGACATGAAATTCAAAATCATTATTAAATAAGCTTCATTCCTTAGTATCCTTTGTTGAAAGAGCAGCAGTGCACTACTGGGAGCTAGCTGAACACATTGTATGAGCCAATGACAAGAGGCATATATATATATATATGCACCCACCAATCAGCAGTTAGCTCCCAGTAGTGCTTTGTTGCTCCTAAGCCTACCTAGGTATGCTTTTTCAACAAAGGATACTAAGAATGAAACATACTAGATAATATAAGTAAATTTAAAAGTTGTTTAAAATGACATGCTCTATCTGAATCATAGAAGCAAAATGTTGTGTTTCGTGCTCCTTTAATACTTTACTGGTACATAATTACATTTTTAAGCCTGTTACAATATATTGTATTATACTAGCAGAAGTGGGAGAATATACTATACATACTACTGTTTTTTATATAAGAGGGATAAAGGCCCTGATGATTAAAATATTGTAAGACCCACAATAAATTGCCTTTTTGGCCTCACCAGTCTCGCAATATGTAGGTCTTGCAATATATTCCAAGAAAGTGGGCTGAACCTCTCTGTTCTGATGAGTGGCGATGTGTCTCCCATAGGAAATAATAGTGATTGCAGCTTCAGCAAAATGTCTGCCAACATCGCCAGTTATCTGCAATAACGAGGGGGGGGGGCTGTATTTAAAGTATGTTTACGCAACATAGACTGTGCTTTCGCTAAAACAAAAACGGTTTATGTGTCGTAACATTTCAAATAATGCCTTTGTAAATTAAGTTTCACTGCACATTCATTAGATTTCACTAGATTTCTCATAATGGAAACTGATACGGCTGAAATGGTGCATCCAAGATGGAAGACAGTGTTTTGAATGTTAGAAACTCACAGTAATGTTTTCCATTAAAATAAAGTTACCCCATGAAACTCCCATGGAAAGCCTATATATTCGCAATTTTGTGATCTCCATTGTTAATAAAGAAAGAAAACAACTTACTATTAAACCTATATGAGCTGTGGGAATGTGGGTATATTATACATACATATGCAATGTGTTATTTATATGTATTTTATTGTATAATGCTATAATATGTATTTAAATGGCTACTAAATACAGTAGAATTGCATAATTAACAAGTGCCTAATGAAAAGACAATGCAATAGCATTTTTTTCCCCATTTGCCGGCCCACTGTATCATGTGACAGCCATCAGCCAATCACAGTCTGATTTACGTATACCCTGTGAATTTGCGCACATGCTCAGTAGTAGCAGGTGCCTCATAAAGTGTGTATATAAAAATAATATGCAAAATTTGATAATAGAAGTAAATTGGAAAGTTTCTTAAAACTACGTGCTCTATCTGAATCATGAAAGTTTAATTTTGACTTTAGTGTCCCTTTAAATTATAGTTGTTTTTTAAAAAAATTTGCTTTTGGCATGTTTTTTCTTTTTTTTAGGAAAAAGATTTTGTGTTTGTGATATTAATATTCCATAGGAGACAGAAGACGCGACTTTCTAGTTTTATTTCTTTATTGCGGATATTAGTTCTCACTGTTCTGAACGTGTTATACTTGTAATATTGCTTCCACACTGTAATAAACATATTATTAATATTGCTTCCACACTGTAATAAACATATTATTAATATTGCGGCCACACTGTAATAAATATATTATTAATATAGAACATGTTTATTACAGTGCGGTCGCAATATTATAAGTATAACAGTGAGAACTTATAACATTGCGACCGTGTTAAAAATATATTTTTCTTAAAAGATATTAAGTCAAACCTGCTTATTCCAATATGTAAAAAGGAAATGTAAATTAGTGAACAACTAAGGGTAGGCCGTGCACTGACTAATATGGTAAATGCATATATATCTCTTTATTAGTTGAATGCAACTCAAGCAACAAGGAAAAAAAAGTTGTTTTATAAAGGACAGGAACATTTGTTGATAAATCCTTTAAAGGGGCATTAAACACTAGGGGCTAGATTACAAGTGGAGCGCTAAATATCGCTTGCGCACAATCGATATTAGTTCCACTGAGTAATACCAGAGCACGCAAATGTTACAAGTTGATCGCAATCCGAAGGCGAGCTTGCGTTCGCATTACTAGGAAGCATTGCACTTACGAAAGCGCGCTTCCATAGGTTCCAAGAGGAGCCTCATTCTGATGCTGCTATTTATTTATTTTTTAATAAAATACACTAGACTGTATTTTGGGGGCATTAGGGGCCTAATCTCTGCTTAATTTTATAAGCGCTAATTGCTACCTCAAGCTAATTGCTACTGCAATAATTTAGCACTCCACTAGTAATCTAGCCCTAAATAAATGCTAGAAAGAATGAAGCATTCAAAGAAAGGATTAGTCTGAGAATAACATGCAGATGTATTTTTAAAGTTTCATTAGCTGTTTAAATATCGATAAAATAAGTGTAAAGTTTTAGTGTTTATAAAACAATGGGAGCTGCCATGTTGTAACTTAGGTTACTTTATCTGCTGTGGCCAATTAGAGACAGTTATAAATAAGTCACTAGAGTGTTCAGCCAATGGCTGTGTGGAATATCACAGTGTTCAGCACTTCCATTTCTAACAGGAACTGAAAAGCTCACAATTTCAGAATGGAATTACAGGAAAAGGGGACAAAATAAATAATGTTTTTATAAACATGATTTATCATTTTATATTACCATCTCAAAGTGTTTAATTTCCCTTTAATACCAGGGATGTCTGTGAACTATAAATACAATCTATATGATGCATAAAGAGAAAGAAAAATCAAAGTCACATTAAAATATTTTTCTTTACATTAGGATAGTGTCCCTTTAAATCAATTATCTGAAAGATTATTTAAAGTTTGTTTTAAAAGATTATTTTTTATTACACAATTAGGCCTAGATTTAGAGTTCGGCGGTAGCCGTCAAAACCAGCGTTAGAGGCTCCTAACGCTGGTTTTGGCCGCCCGCTGGTATTTGGAGTCAGTGATTAAAGGGTCTAACGCTCACTTTGCAGCCGCGACTTTTCCATACCGCAGATCCCCCTACGCCATTTGCGTAGCCTATCTTTTCAATGGGATCTTTCTAACGCTGGTATTTAGAGTCGTTTCTGCAGTGAGCGTTAGAGCTCTAACGACAAGATTCCAGCCGCCTGAAAATAGCAGGAGTTAAGAGCTTTCTGGCTAACGCCGGTTTATAAAGCTCTTAACTACTGTACCCTAAAGTACACTAACACCCATAAACTACCTATGTACCCCTAAACCGAGGTCCCCCCACATCGCCGCCACTCGATTAAAATTTTTAACCCCTAATCTGCCGACCGCCACCTACGTTATACTTATGTACCCCTAATCTGCTGCCCCTAACCCCGCCGACCCCTATATTATATTTATTAACCCCTAACTTGCCCCACACAACGTCGCCGCAAGCTACTTAAAATAATTAACCCCTAATCTTCCGACCGCAAATCGCCGCCACCTACGTTATCCCTATGTACCCCTAATCTTCTGCCCCTAACATCGCCGACCCCTATGTTATATTTATTAACCCCTAATCTGCCCCCCACAACGTCGCCGACACCTACCTACACTTATTAACCCCTAATCTGCCGACCGGAGCTCACCGCTATTCTAATAAATGTATTAACCCCTAAAGCTAAGTCTAACCCTAACACTAACACCCCCCTAAGTTAAATATAATTTTTATCTAACGAAATAAATTAACTCTTATTAAATAAATGATTCCTATTTAAAGCTAAATACTTACCTGTAAAATAAATCCTAATATAGCTACAATATAAATTACATTTATATTATAGCTATTTTAGGATTAATATTTATTTTACAGGTAACTTTGTATTTATTTTAACCAGGTACAATAGCTATTAAATAGTTAAGAACTATTTAATAGTTACCTAGTTAAAATAATTACAAATTTACCTGTAAAATAAATCCTAACCTAAGATATAATTAAACCTAACACTACCCTATCAATAAAATAATTAAATAAACTACCTACAATTACCTACAATTAACCTAACACTACACTATCAATAAATTAATTAAACACAATTGCTACAAATAAATACAATTAAATAAACTATCTAAAGTACAAAAAATAAAAAAGAACTAAGTTACAGAAAATAAAAAAATATTTACAAACATAAGAAAAATATTACAACAATTTTAAACTAATTACACCTACTCTAAGCCCCCTAATAAAATAACAAAGACCCCCAAAATAAAAAATTCCCTACCCTATTCTAAATTTAAAAAGTTACAAGCTCTTTTACCTTACCAGCCCTGAACAGGGCCCTTTGCGGGGCATGCCCCAAGAAGTTCAGCTCTTTTGCCTGTAAAAGAAAACATACAATACCCCCCCCCCCAACATTACAACCCACCACCCACATACCCCTAATCTAACCCAAACCCCCCTTAAAGAAACCTAACACTAAGCCCCTGAAGATCTTCCTACCTTGTCTTCACCATGCCAGGTTCACCGATCCGTCCTGGCTCCAAGATCTTCATCCAACCCAAGCGGGGGCTAGACATCCACTGAAGAAGTCCAGAAGAGGGTCCAAAGTCTTCCTCCTATCCGGCAAGAAGAGGACATCCGGACCGGCAAACATCTTCTCCAAGCGGCATCTTCTATGTTCTTCCATCCGATGACGACCGGCTCCATCTTGAAGACCTCCAGCGCGGATCCATCCTCTTCTTCCGACGACTAGACGACGAATGACGGTTCCTTTAAGGGACGTCATCCAAGATGGCGTCCCTCGAATTCCGATTGGCTGATAGGATTCTATCAGCCAATCGGAATTAAGGTAGGAATTTTCTGATTGGCTGATGGAATCAGCCAATCAGAATCAAGTTCAATCCGATTGGCTGATCCAATCAGCCAATCAGATTGAGCTCGCATTCTATTGGCTGTTCCGATCAGCCAATACAATGCAAGCTCAATCTGATTGGCTGATTGGATCAGCCAATCGGATTGAACTTGATTCTGATTGGCTGATTCCATCAGCCAATCAGAAAATTCCTACCTTAATTCCGATTGGCTGATAGAATCCTATCAGCCAATCGGAATTCGAGGGACGCCATCTTGGATGACGTCCCTTAAAGGAACCGTCATTCGTCGTCTAGTCGTCGGAAGAAGAGGATGGATCCGCGCTGGAGGTCTTCAAGATGGAGCCGGTCGTCATCGGATGGAAGAACATAGAAGATGCCGCTTGGAGAAGATGTTTGCCGGTCCGGATGTCCTCTTCTTGCCGGATAGGAGGAAGACTTTGGACCCTCTTCTGGACTTCTTCAGTGGATGTCTAGCCCTCGCTTGGGTTGGATGAAGATCTTGGAGCCAGGACGGATCGGTGAACCTGGCATGGTGAAGACAAGGTAGGAAGATCATCAGGGGCTTAGTGTTAGGTTTATTTAAGGGGGGTTTGGGTTAGATTAGGGGTATGTGGGTGGTGGGTTGTAATGTTGGGGGGGGGGGTATTGTATGTTTTCTTTTACAGGCAAAAGAGCTGAACTTCTTGGGGCATGCCCCGCAAAGGGCCCTGTTCAGGGCTGGTAAGGTAAAAGAGCTTGTAACTTTTTAAATTTAGAATAGGGTAGGGAATTTTTTATTTTGGGGGTCTTTGTTATTTTATTAGTTGTTAGGTTAATTGTAGGTAATTGTAGGTAGTTTATTTAATTATTTTATTGATAGGGTAGTGTTAGGTTTAATTATAACTTAGGTTAGGATTTATTTTACAGGTAAATTTGTAATTATTTTAACTAGGTAACTATTAAATAGTTCTTAACTATTTAATAGCTATTGTACCTGGTTAAAATAAATACAAAGTTACCTGTAAAATAAATATTAATCCTAAAATAGCTATAATATAAATGTAATTTATATTGTAGCTATATTAGGATTTATTTTACAGGTAAGTATTTAGCTTTAAATAGGAATCATTTATTTAATAAGAGTTAATTTATTTCGTTAGATAAAAATTATATTTAACTTAGGGGGGTGTTAGTGTTAGGGTTAGACTTAGCTTTAGGGGTTAATACATTTATTAGAATAGCGGTGAGCTCCGGTCGGCAGATTAGGGGTTAATAATTGAAGGTAGGTGTCGGCGATGTTAGGGAGGGCAGATTAGGGGTTAATACTATTTATGATAGGGTTAGTGAGGCGGATTAGGGGTTAATAACTTTATTATAGTAGCGCTCAGGTCCGGTCGGCAGATTAGGGGTTAATAAGTGTAGGTAGGTGTCGGCGACGTTGTGGGGGGCAGATTAGGGGTTAATAAATATAACATAGGGGTCGGCGATGTTAGGGCAGCAGATTAGGGGTACATAGGGATAACGTAGGTGGCGGCGGTTTACGGAGCGGCAGATTAGGGGTTAAAAGTGTAATGCAGGGGTCAGCGATAGCGGGGGCGGCAGATTAGGAGTTAATAAGTGTAAGGTTAGGGGTGTTTAGACTCGGGGTACATGTTAGAGTGTTAGGTGCAGACGTAGGAAGTGTTTCCCCATAGCAAACAATGGGGCTGCGTTAGGAGCTGAACGCTGCTTTTTTGCAGGTGTTAGGTTTTTTTTCAGCTCAAACAGCCCCATTGTTTCCTATGGGAGAATCGTGCACGAGCACGTTTTTGAGGCCGGCCGCGTCCGTAAGCAACTCTGGTATCGAGAGTTGTATTTGCGGTAAAAATGCCCTACGCTCCTTTTTTGGAGCCTAACGCAGCATTTGTTTGAACTCTCGATACCAGAGTTAAATTTATGGTGCGGCCAGAAAAAAACCCGCGGAGCGTTAACAGCCCTTTTACCGCCAAACTCCAAATCTAGCCGTTAGTGTCCCTTCGATTCAGACAAATCATGCAATTTTAAGCAGCTTTCCAGATTACTTCTATTATCTAACTTGCTTTGTTTTCTTGGTATCCTTTGTTGAAATAAATACCTACATAGTTTCAGGAGCAGCAATGTACTACTGGGATCTAGCTGCTGATTGGTGGCTGCATATATATGCCTCTTGTAATTGGCTCACATGAGGTGTTCAGCTAGCTCCCAGTAGTGCATTGCTGCTCCTTCAACAAAGGATGTCAAAAGAATGAAACAAATCTGAATCATGAAAGAAAAATGTTGGGTTTCATGTACCTTTAAATTAATTATCATATTTACAGTTCTCGTTAAGCCAAAAAAAAAAGAAAAATCAGCAACAGGCAAAACATTTATAGAAATAAATAACAGCTATTTCACAGCCACCACACTTTACCCTCTATTCTCGAGGAGATGGTGTGAATATTTTCAGCTCATCACTTTGCTTCTCTGCAGAGGTTATTTTAAGTTCTGTACTTTTATTTCATCCTCCTCATTTCCACCTACAGATGATACGAGATGACATTGCAGCTGGTATTTTGTTGGAATACTGCAGTGCTTATATATAATTGAGCTAAAGACGTCCTTGTGATTGATTAGTTTTCTCTACTCGCATACAGAACTGCAACAGGGTTAAATCCTTTGTCACTGGTAGGTTATAAACACATAAATGCCTGATAACATATAGGGGGGGGGGATTTATCAATTGTCGGGCGGACATGATCCACTGTAGTGGACAGCATTGCACAAGCATTTTTTGTGAAATGCTTGTGCAATGTCGCCCCCTGCACATTCGCGGCCAACAGCTCAGCAAGATAATGAGCCCCATTTATCGAGCTCCGAGTTTGAGGGCCCATGTTTCTGGCAAGTCTTCAGACTTGCCAGAAACACAAGTTATGGAGCAGCGGTCTAAAGACCGCTGCTTCATAACCCTGTCCGCCTGCTCTGATGAGGCGGACAGGAATCGCCGGAATTCAACATGATCGAGTACAATCGGGTTGTTTGACACCTCCCTGCTGGCGGCCAATTGGCAGCGAATCTGCAGGGGGGCGGCATTGCACCAGCAGCTCTTGTGAGCTGCTGGTGCAATGCTGAATACAGAGAGCGTATTTCTCTCCGCATTCATCGATGTCTGTTGGACCTGATCCGCACTGTCGGATCAGGTCCGACAGACACTTGATAATTCGGCCTCATAGACTGCAGCAAAGATTCCACACTCGGGGGGCGGAGTTAGCCGTTGATGTGACCAGACGTGTTTTGCAGGAGCTCCTGGCTCCTATATCTAATAACGGTTGATATCCTCTAAATACGAACTTTAACTTTATATGAAGTGACCCATCCTAACCTCAAGAACACTGAGGGGGCCAAAGTGATTGAATTAGGGGTGTGCTGCTATCTTCTGCCCAATGCCTGCGCCACATGTCATGGCACCCATGAACAGTTCGAGCAGCTTGCATGCCGCACGGACTGACCAGCTGTTTGATAACTGGGAACGTGACCTCCTGCAGCTGATTGCAGATCAGATTGGCTATTTTAGACAACAAGTGCGGGAGGTTCTCCTGCAAAATCAGACACCAGTTACCGATTGCCCTATGAGCCACTCCGCATCTGATATGACCCCTTGCTGCCCATGGCGACATGAAGAGCATAAGGACAGGTGTGCGGACACAGACGAAGTGCCTGAACTGGCCGATCTGGCCACCGGTACCCTAGAGCTAAAAGTCCCCACACGTGGAAATAATGGCGAGCCTGCTAACTACATTCTGACTGTAACCCAAAACGGGAACCCAGCTGACAGCATGGCGGATGATGTGATACTAGTCTCAGCCCTACACAGCGAGAGCTATCTTCAGACTGGAGACTATCTGGCTAATAGCTGCATAGAGTTGGAGCTGAAGACACTTGACCCCAGTGCGGATATGTCACGTACCCGGTTCACTTCCAGTTCCGAGCCGGGGAGATCTACACTTGCAGCGGAGACCAGAGTGATCCTTAGTTTTGGCCATGCATCCACCATATTGGTGGTAACTAAAGACAATATGACGGCAGCATGGAGTGAAAGTCTTGAGGTCCGTATATGGGTTGTCTCAAAATTTAAGTTTATTTACCCTTCTGGGTGAACATGTATGTTCCACATGATTGTAAAGTGCCGGCTTCCGCACAAGATAGCTTTACTAATGGATTTTACCGCCTTACACAACTCCATTAACTATTGGAAATCCGGAATCGGGTAGTACATATCATACTGCCCGTTAACAATTGGAAGCTCAAACTTGCACCACGGACTAGACTGGACTTTTAATACTCCCATAATTAAATTCAAGGTTTTTTGATAGCTATAGTTAGTTTTTCCCTCACTTGTCTGTTATGTATATCATTAAATGTATGATTTACCCTGCTTCCCCTTCTATGCATCTAGGTATCCCATTGTTGGACTGCAGGCTCAAAATCATGCTTAGAAGACTAAGTACCGCTGTATGCACTGGTTAAACTAGTTCTATCCATCTTCATTATAATCTAGCGTATTCTACCTATATATAGGCTCAAACTCCAAATTATTATGGTCTGGCAGTTTTATGTAAAAGGCTGTGTTATTATATGTATTAACCTTCAAAACTTTAGCAAAGTTTAAAGTGGCAGTGCTTGCTGTTTATGCAGGTTCCTTTTACTACTCCTGGTATGATATGTGCAAGTCAAAAACGTTTATTGAATGTGTCTAAATCAAGATTGCTTCTCTTGCCTCTGATATTTACAATGAGAGTGACCACCACCTTACCTATAAGGCCCTAGTTAAAGAGATGTAGAGGAGTGTGAGGCGATGTTTGCTATTGTAGTCTTTTTGCCCCTAATAAGTTACCACAGTAATTGTACCTCCCTATCTGTGCAACCCAATTAGCTGGGCTTTATCTGTGTGTTACTAACATGTATATATAACAAAGCCTAAAACTCATGGAATTCACTATATTTCCTCTTCTTAAATGATAGCTATCTGCTGGCAGATTAGATGCCCAACTGCTGGGTATAGGGCCCATGCCAAGTGGATGGGATATAGTTATGAGAAAAGAAGGAGTGTAGTTTTCTTCCCCCTCAGCACAGTATAGCTTTATCTATATTCCCCCTTTTGCTAACAAGGGTCATGCTAAACTAAATCTATCAGTATGGAAACAGGTGTAGTAACATAATATATTTTCAGGTCATCTATATCTCGGGATATTTGCTTTATCTGCTTGTCAATCCCATACCTAACATGCAACCAGATATACACATTGATATCAATAAACGGGCACTAATTCATCCAAATTGACCTTCACTTTAATGTCTCTTTAACTATTTCATCATTGTGACACTATAGGATGATGTACCCCAACCTTATGTCTCTGCACCCTAAACCTGTAGACTGTGAGCTCTCCAGAGCAGCGCCCTCTTCCTCCTGTACTTGATTTGTTTAGTTTTGTTATGTTTTGTATTTTATCAAAAATCTTTGTCATTGTATACCCCTATCATTGTACCCAGCGCTACGGAATTTTGCGGCGCTATACAAATAAATGACAATAATAATAATAATGTATTATTTTATAGAAATAATTAAGCCGTAATAACAATCTGCTCCTCAATAACACAGGAAAGATGGGGAAGGTATCTCCCCTTTTCCACTCTAGGAACTAGAGTGGGTCATATCCAACATCCCTTCTCCGTCTTCGTCCAGTGGTGACAGTAACCCCGAGGGGAGAAACAACGTATATCCCATACCCATATTAGTTTAGTGGTGCCATAATTCTAGAGGGGTGATACGCCCTACTGAGTAAAGCATGGGGTTGTAAATTTATAACTTTGCACATAGTCCTTGGTCCAATGCTATATTTATTCTAGGCTCTTCCCACTCTAAAAATTGTCTCTATTGACTTCGCCCCCCATCCCATCCCCTCTTCCTCATTTCCCCTCTCCCCTCCCTCTGACATCTTCAACATTGGTACTGAGCATCCCTCCCTTCCCCCTATATGTCCTCTCATTATATCTCTATTTTTCAGAAATCCCAATTTTCAAGGCATATAGTTATACCCCTACCCTAATTCTCTAAATTCTCTACACCTTTAGGCTTACTTTGTAAGCAGAGGAAAATATATCCTATGGAACTTCACTCTGATTTTGCATGTCTGTTGGTTTCGTGATCCAATGTTATTACAACATTTACTGCTTCCTGTTGATAATATGACAGACTATTAGTGTTTGCTACATACAGTATATCCTCGAATCCAGTGTTTCTGATAATACCATTCCCAAGCTCTTGTATCTCTATTCTTTTTGATCCAAGAGTGACCAGTTTCTACATTGGGAAATAGTCCATTCTAAATATAAAAAGGAGGTTGGTTAGTATTCATATAGGTTAATATTTTTCAACTAGTCGCACTTATACCTAGAGACATTATATGTATCTTTATGCTATATGGTACTCAAGGTGTAAAGCTGACATTGTTCACCATTTCTATGTTTAATTTGTAACAAATACTCTATATGTTAATATTTCTGTGTATATTATGGACTCTACGGATAGTCTGTCAATTGTATAGATATATGCTTATGTCCATAATTGCATTGTAACCTTGCTCGTGTTTATATGTTTATAACCTCAATAAAAATATATTAAAAAAAAAAAAAAAAGATTCCACACTCCAATGGTAATGATTAAAGCTGCATTATAAAAATATAAACATCCACATCAAAACAAGAAAACTTACATATAGAAAATAAAGCATATGATCAAATAAACACAGCAAAACTCTTTAAATGCATCTCTAGCACAAGCTGCACCTGCCTAGTGATTTGTGTTTCCTTGTTTTAAATACACAGTGACCTAGATTCAATAAACCCTTTTTGTGAAACTCATATCTTGTGGAAAAAATACTTGCAGCAACATCACAATGCTAAAATTGTGGAATTCATATAAATTTGTGCTCAACACTCATCACAGCAGCAAGTTACTCCATTATGAAAGCAACAGCTTATTGTACTTGTCTGTATATAGAACGTGTTACACTGTGAAGGATACAAAAAAAAACTTACAGAATAAACTCTAAGATACGCAATAAGATAACTTAAAAACAGTTGAAGAGAAAAGTAAAAAGGAGACAACCTTGATAGCTTTGAAATGGTGAGACAAAATACTTCACAAGGGCAATAAAGTCTTAAATTCTGCATGCTGGGCAGAGGTGTAGGGGAAAAATCCCAATCAAGCCTCTTGAAACCCTTGGAATACCAACAGCCAGTGCCTTGTGAATTCTATGCTTAAAGGGGCAGTATACACCGATTTTCATTTAACTGCATGTAATAGACACTACTATAAAGAAGAATATGCACAGATACTGATATAAAAATCCAGTATAAAACCGTTAAAAAACTTACTTAGAAGCTCCCATTCTAGCACTGTTGATGAGATTAGCCTGGGACACCCACTGAAAGGGGCTGAGAGCAGAACCTCCACTCCTCCCCACTCCCCTGCATATGAGAAGACCCATTATACAAACAGAAGCAGTCTAAAGTCTGTATACATTAGTATACATCTAAAAAAATGTGGGCTTGGTTAGGAGTCTGAAAATAAGCAAAACTATACATTTTTAAAAAAACACCCCCAGATGGGCTAAATAAATGGACCATCTACAAAACATTTATGCAAAGAAAAATCTAGTGTACAATGTCCCTTTAAGGGGACATGAAACCCCAATTTTTTCTTTCATGCTTAAGATAGAATAAAAATAAAATTAAAAAATATAACAAAGTTTACAATATAATTCTATGATTTACTTTGTTCTATTGGTATCCTTTCTTGAAAATCATATAGGTAGGTAGGTTTAGGAGCATGCACGTGTCTGCAGCACTATTTGGAAAAATTTGTTTTTTTTTTAAACATTTGCAAGAGCACTAGAGGGCAGCAGTGTTTGCTGACTTACAGCACGCCAGACACAAGCGTTTCCTTCCTAGGCATCCTCTTCAACAAAGAAGTCTTTGAAATCAAAGCAAATTTGATAACAGAAGTAGATTGAAAGCTTTAAAAAAAAATCTATGCTTTGTCTGAATCCTAAATTAAAAAATTGGGTTTCATATCCCTTTAAGTTTCTTTGAAATCGTATCAATAAAACTAAATGACGAACTCCACTACTTAAGCAGATTTTTGTGCACCATTTGTTTAGTGCTTGAGTGTTATCCAACATGAATTTTACTGCGTGCCCCATAAAAGTCTTTTATGCGAGGGAATTAACACTCCTGCGCTAAGCAACATGCAGATGTTAGCACACACTAGATTAGCGCTTGTGCACAAAAACCCGCCGTACTCCAAATAATACACTGTGCATAACTTGTAAAACTATAAACAAGATTTAAAAAAATGTTGCTGATTGGCCAATTTTCATGGGGTTCGTGTATACAGTATCACATTGTTTTCAGTACCATGTATTTTTAACAGAAATGGTGATTAAAAAATACCCCGTACTGCGTGACAGCTGAGCAGATTGTTATTACGGCTTAATTATTTCTATAAAATAATACATTATTATTATTACTGTCATTTATTTGTATAGCGCCGCAAAATTCCGTAGCGCTGGGTACAATGATAGGGGTATACAATGACAAAGATTTTTGATAAAATACAAAACATAACAAAACTAAACAAATCTAGTACAGGAGGAACAGGGCCCTGCTCCGGAGAGCTCACAGTCTACAGGTTTAGGGTGCAGAGACATAAGGTTGGGGTACATCATCCTATAGTGTCACAATGATGAAATAGTTAAAGAGACATTAAAGTGAAGGTCAATTTGGATGAATTGATGTCCAGTTTTTAATAAACCTAATAAAAACAAGGGCACTTTAATTCATCAAAATTGACATTTCACTCCTTTTCTTCAAAAACGTACCTTTTAATCCTCTTTGCGGGTCCAAAATGGCGAATCCGGCTTCCTCCAATCACAGCATTGCATCAAGCCATGATCCCTCCGGGGTGAAAGCCGTGATTGGAGGAAGCAGGATTTGTCATTTCTGACGTAAGAAGAGGCTTCCGACGGCCGGGGGAATCGCTAGGAGCGGCTTTCAGGATTGAAAGGTACGTTTTTGAAGAAAAGGACTGAAATGTCAATTTTGATGAATTAAAGTGCCCTTGTTTTTAATAGGTTTATAAAAAAAACGGGCACTAATTCATCCAAATTGATCTTCACTTTTAGTTTAAAATATAATACCCCATTGAAAAAAAAAGCATTCAAGAATATATTTATTTTGCATGCTCTGGTTGTAAAATACTTCTGAAATATGTGATTGTTTCGCAACCTCTAGAAAGAATCGATTGTCTCCATCATACTTTAGTATGCTGAAATTAAACTCTGCAACAGCATACTGATTGGTTAAATCAGAGTACATGCTCATTTATGTCTTCCCTTAATTGGACACAACAAAGAAGACTATGAACATAGCTTCCACCAGGGTTTTCAAAGGTTGTATTCCTGAACTGCTTTGCAAAACCCTGTAAAAAAACATTTACAATGTTAAATGATTTTAAAACAATTATTTTGTGCATAGCTCATTTGCAATGTGGTACTTAATTGCTGATATATGCTATGAACCTAAAAAGGCTGTCATGGTCAGTTTAGTAGCTAAATGCAATAACTGTATGAACCTCGGCATCTAGACTGACCCTACCACTTTTCGGACATCAATAAATTAGCCTTTGAGTCCCCTTGGGTGAAGCAATTAGTGCTAAATAAAAAATTCAATTATTATCATTATAACCACTAATATGAGCAAGTCATTTTTTGTTGAAGCATCTCTACATACAAAATGTTTCCCTTCCGGTAATTTGTGGAATCTATGAATCCAAAGCTTAATAGACCAAACAAAAAAGCATTTTCCAACTGACCACTCAGCCCAAAAAGTACTGCTTTGATTACAGTAGCAGCCAATTACATTTTAAAGCGTATCAAAAGATGCTTTCTACCAGAACTGGAAGGCAAACAAATTCTGACCGTATCCTGTCAACTGTAATTTAACGGATGATTTAGTGTGACGGACTGTAGCGCAGTGAGTAGCTCCAAGAAAGACAGCTGTGCAGCCATTGCTTTTAGTTTAGATTTCTTGGACCTTAACAAACACTTTATATTGCATAAGTGTTTTTAACCAATACTACTCATTTAGAAGAATTTTAGGTCAATATTTTTCACAAAGAAACAAGAACTCAATGAATCAATCAAATAGATACTTACTTAGATACCTCTTAGAAAGGGATACTAACCCCAATTTTTTCCTTTCATAATTCAGATAGAGCATGCAATTTTAAGCAAATTGCGAATTTACTCCTATTATCAAATTGTCTTCGTTCTCTTGGTATCTTTATTTGAAAAAGCAGGAATGAAAGCTTAGGAGCCGAACCATTTTTGGTTCAGACCCTGGATAGCGCTTGTTGATTGGTGGCTTCCTCACGCTATTAGCGGTTGTTTTGAAGCGTATACTGGATTTTGTTAAATGGATTACAGAATATTTGTCTCCTAAACTGTAAGTCTTTCTGAATGTCCTAAGACGTTTTGTGACAAGAGATAAAGAGCAATACTCGGAACTGACCTTTTTACGGGACTTTGAAAGACAATTTGGATTGCTGTGGAGAAGCCTAGAATTCTGTGTGTATATCTTAGGCCGGTTGTAAACACAAGCGTGAAAGCTTAAATGGGCAATAAAGTGACAGCATTTTTAACCCCTTAAGGACTGGGCAATTCAGACAAAAACTTCCCCAAAAGACCAGAGCATTTTTAGCATTTTTGCCATCACTCCATTTAAACAGAAATAGAGCCTTTTTTATTTTTACCTATCAAAACTATATATTTTTTTTAGTAGACAACCTAAAGTATTGATCTAGGCCCATTTTGGTATATTTCATGCCACCATTTCACCGCCAAATGCGATCAAATAAAAAAAATTGTTAACTTTTTCACAATTTTAGGTTTCTCACTGAAATTATTTACAAACAGCTTGTGCAATCATGGCACACATGGTTGTAAATGCTTCTCTGGTATCCCCTTTGTTCAGAAATAGCAGACATATATGGATTTGGCATTACTTTTTGGTAATTAGAAGGCCGCTAAATGCTGCTGCGCACCACACTTGTATTATGCTCAGCAGTAAAGGGGTTAATTAGGTAGCTTGTAGGGTTAATTTTAGCTTTTGTGTAGAGATCAGTCTCCCACCTGACACATCCCACCCCTTGATCCCTCCCTGACCCCTCTCAAACAGCTCTCTTCCATCCCCCACCCCACAGTTGTCACCTCATCTTAAGTACTGGCAGAAAAACTGCCAGTACTAAAATAAAAGGCTTTTTTTTAATATATATATTTTGTAAATATATTTTCTGCAGGGTAGTATCCCCTGTCTACCAGTACCCACTTTGTTGCAAATTAGGCATTTAAAAAAAACAAAAAAAGCAAGACAGAATGGATACATATTCAGACATACTGACAACATGGGAGTCATACCTCAAAAAGAGATCATTTTGACAGGGATCTAGGGCTCTTGAAGTTAGACATGAGGAGAGAGTGTATTGTAGAATTATGTACTATTTACATATAAATATATGTGTGAGACACTATGGAAGACCTCTCAGTTTATAGACGTCACACATAAAAGACCTGAGGAGGTTTTGCTCGAGTCGCTGTTGGTTGTACCACTCCAAAGTTTAGTTGATTTATTTAAAACAAATTAGCTCAAAAGCCTTATTTTACGATGCCATTTTTGGTTTTCTTTATGTATTGCATATGGAGCTGTGTCTCCAACACTTGTAATTTTTCTTTTATACTTTACTAAATAAAGCTAATTTAAAAAAAAAAAAAAAAATTCTGTATCATAGCTACAAAAAAAAATTGATAATAGGAGTAAATTAGAAAGTAGCAGGGCACAGCTAGTACAGGTTGGCGATCCAAATTCTTTATAATTGCATACAGCTAACTATTGCTGCAAATGCAAAAATTAGCAACCAAAAGATTTCTATAAAAAAGTAATTCAGTTTAGTGGGGAAAAAAAACAACGGAAAATCAAAATCAAAACAAAGGAAAATAAATATCAGTATTGCAGGAATTTCCAAGACTGCACAAATCATTGTGACTGTGTCCTTTTTAATGTAGCTGAGGTTGTAGGTATTTGACTTTTCAGCGTCCTCTGCAACAAAGTTGGAGATTTCATTTGTTGAAAGCTAATCTCTGCCATTATGTCCAACTGTCATTGCACACAGCAGTGCAGGAGTGAGACAGAAGTATCCCACATCAACAAATACAGTCAAACACAGCAAGCAAAGAGAATAAAGGGTTTGCCTCCTGGCTGACAGAGTGACCTAATGGAACAAATTTCTGCTGTACCTTCAAAAAAACAATAACTTTAAGCTTAGTTCAGGATATATAAACAGTGAAAATGTTACAGTTCCATAATGTTAAATTTGACCTCTTTACAAGATCTAACGGAATGTAGAGTTTCTATGGTTACTCGGAACCTTGAAAATATTAAGGTCAAAGTAGAGTAATTGATTGGTGCATGTTATTTAGTGGTTTTCTTTTTCTTCCATTTAAAGAGACGGTATACAGTAGGAATTAAAGGGACAGTAAACTTACAGAATAATGTTATATAATTCTGCAGGCTAGTCACAGCACAACCGATCACGCCATTGGACTGAATGTAACTCGCTCCCGCTCTGGTCTAGTAGCGGGAGTGAGCTACATTCAGTCCAAAGGCAATGCTTTTATTGTAAGAATTTACTACTAAGATAATGTTATATAATTCTGCACTATGTGCAGAATTATATAACATTATTCTGTAAGTTTACTGTCCCTTTAAATTCCAGTAAGAATTACAAGGAAAATCTTTATAAAGAGTCTAGCCTAGTCTTGTACAACCACAATGTAATTTGCCAGTGTTTTTCTATATGTGCCTCCAACAGGGGTGTCACTAACATTTCAAAGATTTTGATAGCAAACAGCCAGATTACGAGTTTTGCGTTATGAGTGGCTCGGTAATAACTTGCAAGTTATTTCCACCGCTCACCTTTAATAGCGCTGCTATTACAGGTTTGCAAAAACCCGGCATTTGCGGGCGATATGGCTGCCTTGAGCTCACAAATACCAGCGCTGCTTTGAGCTGCTTTGACGTGCTCGTGCACGATTTCCCTATAGACATCAATGGGGAGAGCCAGCTAAAAAAAAAGCATAACACCTGCAATCACGGAGCGTAATGCTCCGTAACGCAGCCCCATTGATGTCTATGGGGAAACAAAATGTACGTTTAAACCTAGCACCCTAACATAAACACCCCTAATCTGCTGCACCCGACATCGCCGTCACCTACATTACACTTATTACCCCTAATCTGCCGTCCCCAAGGTTGCCGCCACCTACCTACACTTACTAACCCCTAATCTGCCGCCCCCAATGTCGTTGCCACCTATCTATCTATCTATCTATCTATCTATCTATCTATCTATCTATCTATCTATCGGGTACTTATAGAGCACAAACTAATCACCCGTGAGGGTCTCAAGGCGCTAAGGGAAAGCAGATAGGAGGGGATGGGCGTTCAGTCGAAGGTTTTGAGGTCCTTTCTGAACTTTGTAAGGGAGGTGGATTGTCTGAGGTGCAGCGGGAGGGTGTTCCATGTCTTTGCTGCTATGTGGGAGAAGGATCTTCCGCCCACTGTGGATTTGCTGATGCGGGGGATGACTGCGAGTGCTTGGTCGGCCGATCATAGTTTTCTGGCGGGGGTGTAGAAATTTACGCGGTGGATTATGTATTCAGGTCCGATGTTGTGTAGGGCCTTGAACGCGTGGGTAAGGAGCTTGAAGGTGATTCTCTTGTTGATGGGGAGCCAGTGAAGGTTCCTTAGGTGTTCGGTGATGTGGCATTGGAGAGGGATGTCGAGGATGAGTCTTGCTGAGGCGTTCTGCATACGTTGGAGTCTCTTTTGGAGTTTGATGGTGGAGCCGGCATAGAGTGCGTTGCCGTAGTCCAACCGGCTGCTGACAAGGGCGTGGGTGACTGTTTTCCTGGTTTCGGTAGGGATCCACTTGAAGATTTTTCGCAGCAGGTGGAGGATGTTGAAGCATGTTGAGGTGATGGCATTGATTTGTCGGTTCATGGAGAGTGATGAGTCCAGGATGAAGCCTAGATTTCGTGCGTGGTCGGTTGGGGTTGGAGGGTGACCGAGGGCTGTGGGCCACCAGGAGTCATCCCATGCAGATTTATTGGGTCCGAGGAGGAGGACTTCGGTTTTGTCTGTGTTCAGTTTGAGCTTTGATCCAATCAGCCAATACACCTATTAACCCCTAATCTGCCGCCTCCAATGTCACCGCCACCTACATAAATTTATTAACCCCTAATTGAGCTTTCATCCAATCAGCCAATAGGATTGAGCTCATATTCTATTGGCTGTTCCAATCAGCCAATAGAATGCAAGCTCAATCCTATTGGCTGATTGGATCAAAACTTAATCCTATAGGATTAAAGCTCAATTCTATTGTCTGATTGCATCAGTCAATAGGATTGTTTACCCTTTAATTTTGATTGGCTGATAGAATTCTATCAGCCAATTGGAATTCAAGTGACGCCATCTTGGATGACGTCCCTTAAAGGGAACCTTCAGTGTACGGCTGGGACCATATGAAGATAATGCTCTGCGCTGGATGTCCTGAAGATGGAGCCACTCTGCGTCGGAAGGATGGAGATAGAAGATGCCATCTGGATGAAGACTTCTGCCTGCCTGGAGGACGACTTCTTGCCACTTGGATGAAGACTTCTCCCGGCTTCGTTGAGGACTTCTTGCCACTTGGATGAAGACATCTCCCGGCTTTGTTGAGGACTTCTTGCCACTTGGATGAAGACTTCTCCCGGCTGGATGAGGATGGATGTCCCGTCTTCAAAAACTGTAAGTGGATCTTCGGGGGTTAGTGTTAGGTTTTTTTCAAGGGTATATTGGGGGGGTTTTATTTTTAGATTACGGTTGTTTGTATTTTTGTTTTTTACAGGTAAAAGAGCTGATTTCTTTGGGGCAATGCCCTTTTAAGGGCTATTGGCAGTTTAGTGTAGGCTAGGGGTTTTATTATGGGGGGGGGGGCTTTTTTATTTTGATAGGGCTATTAGATTAGGAGTAATTCGTTTTTATTTTTGACAATTTCTTTTTTATTTTGTGTAATTTAGTGTTTATTATTTTTTGTAATTTAGATAACTGTATTTTTTTAATTTAATGTATTTAATTTTAGTGTAATGTTAGGTTTAACTGTAAGACAGGTTAGGTTTAATTTTACAGGTAAATTTGTATTTATTTTTACTAGGTAGTTAGTAAATAGTTAATAACTATTTACTAACTAATCAACCTAGTTAAAATAAATACAAACTTACCTGTGAAATAAAAATAAAACCTAAGATAGCTACAATGTAACTATTAGTTATATTGTAGCTAACTTAGGTTTTATTTTACAGGTAAGTATTTATTTATTTTTAAATAGGAATAATTTATGTATTAATTGTAATTTTTATTTGGAATTATTTTAATTATGTTACAGTTAGTGGGTGTTAGGGTTACGTTAGGGTTAGACTTAGGGTTAGGTTTAGGGGTTAATAACTTTAGTATAGTGCGGCGACATTGGGGGCAGCAGATTAGAGGTTAATAAGTGTAGTTAACTGGTGGCGATTTCGGGGGCAACAGATTAGGGGTTAATAACAGTAATGTAGGTTGCGGCGATGTTAGGTACAGCAGATTAGGGGTTAATAAGTGTATGTAGGTGGCGACGACATTGGAGGCCGCAGATTAGGGGTTAATAATTTTATTATAGTGTTTGCGATGCGGGAGGGCCTCGGTTTAGGGGTTAATAGGTAGTTTATGGGTGTTAGTGTACTTTCTAACACTTTAGTTATGATTTTTATGGTACAGCTTTGTAACGTAAAACTCATAACTACTGACTTTCAGGTGGCGGTACAGATCTTGTAGTTATAGGCTGTACCGCTCACTTTTTGGCCTGCCAGGCAAACTCGTAATACCAGCGCTGTGGAAGTCCAATTGAAAAAGGACTTTTTGAAAGGTGCGGTAGTTACGTTGCGTTACGGCCAAAAAGGTGTGCGGTACAGCTATACCTGCAACACCTGTAATACCAGCGGTAGTGAAAAAGAGCCATAACGCTGCTTTTTCACCATAACGCAAAACTCGTAATCTAGCCGAATGGTTGCTATAGAGCATTAGGATATAGACAGGTAAGGGACATAGCTAAATCCCTGCACTGATCAGGTAATCATTCTGTAGCATGTTGCAGGGCCATGATTCTGGATCTGGCAGGATGTACTCCAGCCTTTCTAGAGGGCTCTCTAGAGTTTTATTACAGAACAGAAGGTAACATAAATAAAGTACATTTAAAAGTTTTTTTAGCTTTATCACTACGCTACAGCAGAGGAAATACAAACAGGTCTGCATTTCTTAAATTTACGGCTGTGGACAGTTTTGAGGTTTTTGGTGCTACAGTAATGACTGCTGATGCCTCTTTAGAAGTGACACTGGTAGTTGGGGGACAGTGGATGCACAGCAATATCCCAATCTTTGTCTTTTCACCACCATTTGTATGACGAGGAGGGTGAGAACTTGAGAACTGCCATTCATGACTTCCCAGCTCCAGGTCCTACATTGAACTCTGGGTATTAGCTCCCAGCATTTTTTTTCCCACAACCACCACTGCTACTTACAGCCACTTACACAATACAATGTATAATGCTTGTGACTTTGAACCTTTAAAGGGATAGAAAGATCAACATTTAAATGTACATGGAATGGAATAGAAACATTTTTGCAATATACTTTCATTAGTAAAAATGCTTTTTTTTTAAAGTTATTGCCCTTTTTGAGAGGCATACACACATATGCTGTGAGGCCCTTGCACTAATATTTAACACCATGCCTGCTCAGAGAGTTGGCAGGTGTGTATTGTGTCATTGGGGCCGATTTAACATTGTGCGGGAGGACATCGATAAATGCAGACAGCATACGCTGTCATCATTAATCATTGCACCAGAAAGGCCGCTAGCAGGGGGTGTCAATCATCCCAATCGTATCTGATCACAATGATTGCTGTCCGCCACCTCAGAGGTGGCGGAAGATTTAACCCCTTAATGACCGAGGACGTGCAGGGTACGTCCTCAAAAAAAAGGCAGTTAACGCCTGAGGACGTACCCTGCACGTCCTCGGTGTGGAAAGCAGCTGGAAGCGATCCTGCTCGCTTCCAGCTGCTTTCCGGTTATTGCAGTGATGCCTCGATATCGAGGCATCCTGCAATAACCATTTTTAGCCATCCGGTGCAGAGAGAGCCACTCTGTGGCCCTCTCTGCACCGGACATTAACGGCTATGTTCGTTGGTGGGTGGGAGCCGGTGTGGGAGGTGGGTGGCGGCCATCGATGGCCTTTGTGATGCGGAGGGGGGCGGGATCGGGGGCGGGGACGACCGGGGGGACGCGCACGGACGCGCGCACGTGCACGGGGAGGCCGGGCGGGCGCGTGCAGGGGGAGGGAGCGGGTGGGAACCACTACGCTACAGAAAGTTTTATCTTATAAGTGGGGATCAAAGGGGTTTATGTATTTGTTTGTTGATCGGTTTGGCTGGGGGGATATTGGACTGTGGGGGGGAAGCTACACTACAGAAACAAATCAAAAAAAATAATAAAAAAAACATTTTTATTTGCAAACTGGGTACTGGCAGACAGCTGCCAGTACCCAAGATGGCCCCAATAAGGCAGAGGGGGAGGGTTAGGGAGCTATTTTGGGGGGATCAGGGAGGTTGGGGGCTAAGGGGGGACCCTACATAGCAGCATATGTAAATATGCTAAAAAAAAATATATATATTTTTTTTAATACCTTTTATTTTAGTACTGGCAGACTTTCTGCCAGTACTTAAGATGGCGGGGACAATTGTGGGGTGGGGGAGGGAAGAGAGCTGTTTGGGAGGGATCAGGGGGTGGGATGTGTCAGGTGGGAGTCTGATCTCTACACTAAAGCTAAAATTAACCCTGCAAGCTCCCTACAAACGACCTAATTAACCCCTTCACTGCTGGCCATAATACACATGTGATGCGCAGCAACATTTAGCGGCCTTATAATTACCAAAAAGCAACGCCAAAGCCACATATGTCTGCTATTTCTGAACAAAGGGGATCCCAGAGAAGCATTTAAAACCATTTGTGCCATAATTGCACAAGCTGTTTGTAAATAATTTTAGTGAGAAACCTAAAGTTTGAAAAAGTGAACAATTTTTTTTTATTTGATTGCTTTTGGCGGTGAAATGGTGGCATGAAATATACCAAAATGGGCCTAGATCAATACTTGGGGTTGTCTACTACACTACACTAGAGCTAAAATTAACCCTAGAAGCTCCCTACATGCTCCCTAATTAACCCATTCACTGCTGGGCATAATACACGTGTGGTGCGCAGTGGCATTTAGCAGCCTTCTAATTACCAAAAAGCAAAGCCAAAGCCATATATGTCTGCTATTTATGAACAAAGGGGATCCCAGAGAAGCATTTACAACCATTTATTCCATAATTTCATGAGTTGTTTGTAAATAATTTCAGTGAGAAACCTAAAGTTTGTGAAAAAATTTGTGAAAAAGTAAAAAAAAATTTTTATTTGATCGCATTCGGCGGTGAAATGGTGGCATGAAATATACCAAAATGGGCCTAGATCAATACTTTGGGATGTCTTCTAAAAAAAAATATATACATGTCAATGGATATTCAGGGATTCCTGAAAGATATTAGTGTCCCAATGTAACTAGCGCTAATTTTGAAAAAAAGTGGTTTGGAAATGGCAAAGTGCTATTTGTATTTATGGCCCTATAACTTGCAAAAAAAGCAAAGAACATGTAAACATTGGGTATTTCTAAACTCAGGACAAAATTTAGAAACTATTTAGCATGGGTGTTTTTTGGTGGTTGTAGATGTGTAACAGATTTTGGGGGTCAAAGTTAGAAAAAGTGTGTTTTTTTTCCATTTTTTCCTCATATTTTATAATATTTTTTATAGTAAATTATAAGATATGATGAAAATAATGGTATATTTTGAAAGTCCATTTAATGGCGAGAAAAACGGTATATAATATGTGTGGGTACAGTAAATGAGTAAGAGGAAAATTACAGCTAAACACAAACACCGCAAAAATGTAAAAATAGCCTTGGTCCCAAACGGACAGAAAATGGAAAAGTGCTGTGGTCATTAAGGGGTTAACGAAGCAGTGGTCTTAAGAAATTGCAGCATAAGGGGCATGATAAATCAGCCCCATTGACTTCATTTGTGTTATCGAAGCCACTGCTAACTCTCTGAGAATTTGTGGTGTTTGAATACTGGTGCACACTGGTGCACGGCCCTCCCAATATATATATATATTATAAATATATATATACATATTTAGACATGTGTATGTATGTATCTATGTTAAAACCCTTTGCTGAGACCACCTGAGACCTCATATCTTAGAGCCCCTATAAAAATATAAGTGTAACTGTACTTTTCAATGTATTGTTATGTTTTATGCAACTTTTTTGTCTTGTGTAACAGTTAATCAAAGCTCTGAAGTAGCGCTAACCCAGCGAGTGTTAAATTAAATTGCGCTGAAGTGAATGCGTTTACTCAACTCGTAATACGCGCTACTTTTGAGGCGTGCAAAGAGTCGCAATAAAGGCCTTATCACTTGTAATCTAGCCCTAAATGAGCAATAAACCTATAGCAGAAAATTAAATACTACAAAACATGAGCTCCAGTTAAATACAAAATATATAATGATCCCCTGTCACGACGAGTAAGCGTTAGGTGTTTTAATATAGCCTTGCTTTGGGCCTGAGATCAGTATACTTTCTGTTACTAAAGTGCCAAATCGTCCTGACCTCTGCTTCACTATATTATTTGCTAATAACCACTTTTGACTGTTTAATACCACTACTGCCTGCAGGCATTCTGCAAATGAGAATCAATATATGGCCACAGAGCATGTTATGTCCTATATTGCTTCATAGTCCATTACCTTGATGTTGTGTTTTTGTTTATGTATAACATGAAATTCAACTACAGACTCTTCCTTTGCAAATCCATCAACAAACTCATTTCCGTCCAGAGGATCACATAGCACATAAAGGTTTTTATTTATTTCTTTTTAATGATTATTAAACAGTATTATGCCATGTATGGTATTATTCCTTTTATTTGTTTTTTTCCCAATGAACATTAAATAAAATTAGAAACCAAAATCTAGGTAGTTTACCCTGACACCTGTTTAATCCACACAAGTTACATAATGTTATCTATATTTTGGAACATTAAAAGGAGATCAAACACCTTTTACTTTGTGTAAATGGTACTTGCCCCACACTCCCTAGAGAAGCCTCAATCAGATAACTGATTTAGTCAATTTGCAACACTTTGAAAACCTAGGTTACAGATTTAGCTTTTTGGCAATTCTAGGGAGTGTGTAACAAAGCGCAATTTTTACACAAAAACAAAAGATATTCAATGTTTCGTTATCAAATTAATCAACCAAACATTACATAAACATTGTTACAACTTTCTCTTGAGATACACTATTAGCAATTTGAGCAGAGTTATATATATATATATATATATATATATATATATATATATATATATATATATATATATATATATATATAAATTATTATTTATACTTCTTACATACTTCCAATAGAAAAGGTAAACATAAAGGACTAGATTACAAGTGAAGCGCTAATTTATTGTGCGCAAGCAAACTGACAAATTCGTTATAAATAACCAGCCATTACAAATGGCTGGTTATTGCTACTGTGAACTCACGGTAGCAATAAGCACTCAAAAAAATATTTTTTAAAATTTAAAACTGCCCTAACTGCCCCCCCCCCCAATTTTTTTTACATGTATATTTATGTATCTCTTTGCAGTCCTTTTTTTTTTTTTTTTGCTTTCGTGACTTTTCAAAGTCTATTTGTTACTGCGATTTTACAAATGCAATAATGCAAACTTTTTACTTTCAACTCATAACAAGAGCACAAATCTCGGGTGCAAAAAATAAATTACTCCTAGCGGCTTGAATGCTCGTATGCGAGTGTACACTACCGCTCCACTCGTAATCTAGCCATATATTTAAAAATATTATACCAAAAGAATACTGAAAGCAATAATGTTCTCAGGATACATTTTCAATACACAGGATTATGATTTGCTTTTATCGTTATCACAGCAGAAGATACGGTTTTGCCAATATAACTTTTGTTCAACTAATCACAAGGTGCTCAGACTTTTAAAATAAGATGCAACATAGTGCTTGGATGCACTGAGACTGTCCCTTATCTCAGTGCTTTTAATAAACTTGCATTTTAGCAAATTATTGCTGTTCCTGCATAACTCCACAGGAGTGAGCTCAATGTTATCTATATGACCCACATGAACTAGCACTGGCTGTAAAAAGCTCAACAAATAAAAAAGCAGAACACCCTACTCCTGCTTTTTTCCTAAACCTGAGAAATATCGTTAAACCCTTATAATTTTTTGTGCAATAATTTTTTTCAATCATTTTTATTAGTGTTATGTGTGTAACTGTACTGTTAAATGTATTTTTTGATGTGACACTTTTACTTTCAACTTGTAATACGAGCGCTACATCAACAACGATAAATCCGATACTGCTCGCACGCCACTTATAATCTGGCCCAAATTGTTCTAGAGAATACTAGGACACAGGTCAAATACAACTGCTGCTGCCCTGTTTTGTCTCAGTCCCAGATCATAAACACAAACCACTAGCCTGTCATTTAACCTGTAAAATATATATATATATATATTTATATTTATTTGTTTTTATTGAGGTATAAAATTGCATATACAAACTTCATGCAGTTTCAATTGAACAGTGCTCAGAAACATAATGGTTGATATTAAGCTTATTGTACAGAAACAAACTTGTCATGTTAATGAGTATAACAAGAAACAAAAGCGTGCCTCACAAACCTCATTTTTAGGGATAAATGATTTCCCCTATTTGAAATAAAGCAGCCACTCTTGGGCCACTGCCAAACAGGTAAAATTAGGGAGGGGAACAAAGGGAAATAGGATGGGGGGGCCACTTTTGGACCCATTTATGGAAACTTATGTTTATACTGCAGATATAAATAAAAGATATGCGAATGATGGGACTTAATGTAGGTTTTGTGTAAAGGGTACAAGGATTTGGTGGCTGGAGATTTATATACATGTGGCAGTTACATTCTAACGCACTCTCTACACACACTTATCACTCTTCAAGTTTGAGGGGAATTACATATACAAACAGTAAGGTATACGGCGCCCTGCAAGTATAACTCTCAACAGTATCAGGCAAACTTCATCACAGACAAAAACTTATACCAGTGGCTATCAACAATTGTAGCAGGCATTAACACGGATTAACATTAGTTTTGCCCTATTGACATCTTCCTATATAGCAGAGCCGTAACAGCAACCTGCCCTTGAAATTAGGGGGTTACCACATAAGAGGGTAAACTGGATATACAATCGCAACTGAACAGCTGTGCCATGAGACATAGGAAGGTGCCATGTGGCCATAGTTATAAGCAATCGTTAGAAAGAAGTCAGGGCATGAGAACAAACAGTGTCCCTCCAACCTGATGTTCCGTTGCTGCCATTAGGGCTCATAAGTTCCATGTGCAAACAAATAAATTCGGTAGAACTGCTAGATACTACAGTGATAATAATTATAGAACAGATTGCATTTCTAGGGGTACATTAAAGTTAAGGGAAGAAACCTTAGCTAAAAACAGGTTATTAAGTCTGCGTCTGCATTAAATGAGCAACATAGAGGCCGCCAGTATATGCACACCTTAATAAGGGGAGCTATATAGAACTGTGAGGTTAATGGTAATGGCAGAGATTTAAACATGTCAATCCCACAGAGACATATGTAGTACACATTAAACGTCAACCTAAGCAAGGCAAGATAACACAGTGCAAGTCCTAGGAATCAGGCAAATGTCCATCTTAACACCCTGTACACGTGTGTTATAATGTTTAAGGCCCATTTTGACTCCGCAGTTAATGCTATGGCTGACCATACAGAAAATTTTCTTTAACCTATGCCGGCCTTTTGAGACAGGCTTCCGTGTACAGAGACAATGTTTCTAGTAGCGTTTTTAGTCCCTGTCAGCAAGCCTCCATGTGGGGAGCAGCTCCAGCTTCTCCAAAGACTGATCCGGTCTCTGCTATAGCCCCACCGGGTCACCGCACGCAGGCGGAGTGTCCCTAGCATGTCTCCACAACCGCACTGAACCTTTAAACCGGAGGGTGTCTCCCAGGTAGGATTCAATTTGGAGCGGTCTGTAGCTCTTATCCAGTGTCTCCACACTGACTGTACACCCTGGAGAATCGCACTCCTTCTGGCTGACTGGGGTCTAGGCATCTGAGGACGTGGATCTTGTGCGTATCCTAATCCTATGCGTGTCCTCTCTCCCCCTGCAGCAGACCCTCTATCCATCTTGGGTTTACCTCCTCTAGCAAGCCGTTGATGCTGGGCTGATTGGGGGCCGTTGGCCGGTGAGGGGTTCTGTACCACGGGGATTGTTCCAGATTTAGGAGTATCTGTCCCATCATTGCGTGTGGAAGCGGGGTCTAGCCCCTGTCCGACTGTTAAGGGATTACATGCGCCAGTCATCTCTAGTTTCTCACTGCCGACCGACAGCACCTTGTTTATTGCGGTTCCGCTGACATGCTGGTTAGCAGGCGGGCTCAAAAATTCGCATTGTGTGGAGGGCTCGGGTCCTCTGCTCGCTTTGCATTTAATAAAACAAACTCAGTTTTAGCCATTTGTCCCTCATATGTCCATGCTGTCGCCATCTTTTCTGTGAGCTGCAGGAAATGTTCATTCAGGAGGTTACGGATCTCCTCAAGTAGTAAAGCTGCTTCAGGTTCCATGCTGTTGAAATTTTCAAAGTTGTCAGTGTCTACGCACTGCATACCCGGCTTACAAGGTACCGGGGGGGGTGTTGAGAGCCTCTCACCGAAGTGACTGCCTTAGGCCTCAACTCTCCGTATCAGTTATTAAGTGTGGTAGTCCCAAGTTTATGGTATCATTCGATTCCTCTTTGTAAGCAGAGCTTAGTTATCAGGGAGAGGTAGATGGGAGATCCTCACAAACACTAATAGAAGGCAAAATATTAATGTCTCACTCAGAACAACTGATACTGCGTCCATTCAAGGAGCTGCCCAGAGTCACGCCCCCCTGTAAAACATATTTATAGTGCTGTAAGTACAGTGGCAGTTCTACAAGGGTGCAAAATTAGCCCCATTCTTTAAAGTTACACCCTCATTGAGCTTATTGGTCTATGGGAGGAATTAAAGTTCCTTTGTCATAAAACTTATATTGGTCATTTCTTTCTATAAAGAAATACTTTTGGAACATTGGACATTGAGATTGATGCACCATTAGAGAGGTTCATTACCTTATCAACAAGATTTAGATACATATTTATAGGAGGAGGCATCAGTTTTTATTATGTTCTTCTTTCCTATAAACATTGCATAACCAAGCAAAATATGAAAAATCCGGTTGAACTATTGCTGGCATATTTCCAGTAGCCACAAATTAGCAAAGTGTAAAAAGGATTATTTTGAAGGATAAATTCTAAAAAAAAAAAAAAGAAAATAAACCTGTGATACTGAAAAATTAAAGTAAACCCCAAAAATGCCATTATTTGGGGAGCTTTTTACTTTAAACACATAGCTTAAACACATAGTTTAAGTACTACCAGGGAGCCCCAGAGAACTGATGTTCTCAACCAGACATGGCCACTCACCAGCAGCAGCTGCATGAACCAGATATGCAACTACCACTCCTGGGTGACCAGTAGTTTTTGCTCTATACTAGTAGTGATCTGTGGCTCCCAAGCTGTACTTTAAATATGTGTTTAACCCCTTTATAGGGTTAAACACATAGGAACAAATTTATGATATTGCGACTGGACATGATCCGATATAGCGGATCATGTCCGCTGCACATCGATAAATGCCGACAGCATACGCTCTCGGCATTTATCATTGCACCAGCAGTTCTTGTGAACTGCTGGTGCAATACCGCCCCCTGCAGGGGGTGTCAATCAATCCGATCATATTCGATCGGGTTGATTTCTGTCGATTTCTGTCCCCCGCCTCAGAGCAGACGTATAGGTTATGGATCTTGATAAATATGCCCCATAGTGTACAGGGAAGAGTTTAGAAACGTTATTTTCCGAAGGTATTCACAAACTACCAGAATGCCAAAAATATCCATGACATAAAAAGCTTGTGCGTTAAGAAACCCTGCTCAGTTTCAATGTTTACCCTCCGTGCTAAACAGAAACTTATACATTTTATGTGCAATACAAATGTTATTATAAAGAACAAATTATTAATTGTATTTATTGTTGTAATTACACCACTGCTTCAGAATATCAAAGCCTCAATCTCCATCCTTCTGTGATAATTAACTAATTATATGGCTAGCTTATCTTGCTTAGACTTCAGACAATGACCCAATTGTAAAAAATCTTTGGAAAAAATAAAGCTTTCCTGTTAGAAATTAAAAATGATTTCATTAGCATTAAACAGCTCTGTCATGTGTTGGAGAAATATTTTATAAGCAAGATTTACTAGCCAAAGTCTAATTAAGATACATTTACATCTAGAAATTATTATAAATACATTCTGTTAAAAGACAAAAGCTTTTTAATTTCATCTTTTTTCTCATGATTTCAATTCAGTGTTATACACATTCAAACCTTTTCCTGAGCTACCTAATCATGCCCTTCAGCTGAGTGTCATTCAGAAATCAAATAAGTTTATGAATAATTTATGACAAGGCCAAGTAGGCCCTAATCTTCTTAATACAACATTCATGTTGGCTTTTTTATTACAATGAAGTATTTTTTGTTGTCGTGGGTCTCTTGTTTTTTATGAGAATTCAGAAAGCCTCAACCTGCACGATGAGTCTGCAGTTTAAAGCAACATTTTTATTACAGGTTTTCTGGTAATATTCTGGGAATGGATTTCTCATATTAAGATATAAAATGTCAAGATGTTGTATTAGCAGGAATTATTTTTCTCCTTTGAATTCATATCCAATGCTATTCAACTGTTTAGTCATGCAAAGCTGAGCAAAAAGAGATAATATATCCTCAGCTGAACATTAACAAATCCTAAATTGGTCGAAGGAATTGAGTCCATTAACCCTTGGGGGATATTTATCAAAGCATCAACTGAACATACGCTTGAATCCCACATCGTATTTGTCGCAAGATTGATCCGCCGTAGTTATCAAAGTGTCAAGATCGTCAAATGTTGAAATTTGTGACATAATATAAGCTCCCGCGATCTCAATCCGACGCAGATCGATGCTTAGGTCATTACAGATGTTTCGAATTCACATTCAACTCTATTTGACCCTTTTCCTAATTTATCAAATATTTTAGAGGTACGATCGCGTCTATTCCGACGCAGCATACCTAGTTTTCAATCCACCCTTGAGGCTGCAGATGCCATAGAAATCAATGGGAGTCTGAAAACACAGAAAGCTTATGTTCGATGCTGCAAGAGAATGAAGTATATTACATAATAAAAGTAAATTAGAAACTTTATTAAAATTGTATATCCTTTCTAAATCAAACAAAATTATTTCTACACATTTGGTGCACTAGTAGATATAGGGATAAAAATGGAAAATACATTACTACTTATGGATTATGCTACAACTTTGTCTCTCATTACAAAGCGAGGGGACAATATTTCTCCAAATTTGTTGCAAAATTTTGCCCCAAACTTGTCGCACTAATAGATATAGAGATAAAAATTAAGTAAATAAATAACATAATATAGCTAACTTCCTTTTTATTTTTTTGGAAAAATCTATGTGCACCATGTTTAAGCCATGTAATACAAGTCCCACTCTCCACTTCGCGCCATATTTGACGCAACACTTTTCGCACCAATTATGAGGCAAACTCCTAAACAACCAACACACTAGTGAATTTTTCAACCACTTTTGATTGGAATATGCATAATCATATGATTTATGACATCAGCCAATCTGATTCAAATATACATTTTTAACTATCACTAACGAATCAAATTGCTCGATACTTGTGTCATTGATCACTCATCAGAACATGTAAGTGCCATTTGTTACATTGTGTATTATACTTTGAAAGTATGTACATGTGAAATTAGTAATAAAGATAAACATTGATGCTGACATTAGGACACACAGTGTAATATGTTTGACAATGATTTTAAAATTCGAATTGATGTTTGATTCAATATAATATTAAGCTGATAGCTCAAAGGGATAGCCCACCTAACTTTTGAACTGTCATGAATCAGATACAGCAGAAATTAAAATCACCTCATTACTGGCCTGTTATTTTCAGTGTATTTCTTCCTTCTCTTGAATTTCTTTTTCAGTAAGAAATGTCATCTTATATGCCAAACCTTTTTCAGTAAGAAATGTCATCTTATATGCCAGCCCATGTTATAACACCTGTCAAGGGTTGCTTTTTAAAACTAGATTGCAATCAGGAGGGGTTACACAGGTACAGAGAGAAAACTGGCCCAGCTCTTAAAATATCCATTGATTGCAAATAAATACATATGATACTCTGATTACATGTTATATTCGCAATTATTCCTGCTCATAATAATAATACATTTACAATATATACATATAGTGGTATAAATAAACACAGAGATATGAAAGACAACATTGTTTAGAACAAAAAAAAAGGAATTTAGGGACATGTAAATATGTTTGCAAAAGATTTCTGATATAACACACACATATATATATATATATATATATACTGTATATATGCATACTGTATGTATATATATATATATATATATATATATATATATATATATATATATACACACAAGTATGTGCAAAGATATAAGTAAAAATTCTAGCATTAATAATCAATTATTAAAAAAATCATGAGATAAAAGCATATCATGACTTCTACTAATACAAATACACATTAATTTATGTGAAAGTATCATATAACTAATAAATATAAAAATAACTTTCTATGAGATATTGTTTGTTGAGGTATAAATCTAGCTATTTCTTGGACATTAACAGATGAAAAATAAAATATTATCTTTAGAGAAATGTGCTTGTTGATGGACAGTAATGAAATGGTATAAAGAAAGTTGGGAAAAACCCAAATAACCGCGATATCGATAACTGTTAGTTACCAAAGATCCGATGCTCATTGTGCTGTACTTGACGTGCGTGTTTTTGACATTTTTTTCTAAATAAGGGCATCGTATATGGATCCGCGGCAGCGATGTCTGGTAAGCGTATTGACGCCGGCGAATGCACCGAGATTGACGCTTTGATAAATATCCCCCTTGGAGTGCTGAAGCTAGTTGTAATACTTAAAGTGATGGTAAATCCTAGCGCTTTTGAAATGCAATGACTTAAAAGTGCTATAAATAATAGGGACTTGCAGTCATGAAGTGTAAAAAACTTCATTCTGAAAGTACCTTTATTTGTCTGCAAATTTATGCCAAGCAAAGTGCCTCTGGCCACCCACGGCAAAACACTATTATTTCAATGAGGCGACGTTTACATCTCTTAGCCAATAGGGTGCTAGTCATACAGCATAATGCCTGTAGGCTAGCATGGCTATTGGATAAGAGTTGGAAATGTCACCTCCCTAAAAAAAATAGCATTTTGCTGTTGACAGCCAGAGCAAATAAGGTACTTTCAGCGTGAAGTTTTTATACTTCATGACTGAAAGTACGCTTTATTTATAGCACTGGTAAATCCTAGTGTTTTAAAAACGTTAGGATTTACCATCACTTAAATTGTTAAATGGACAGAAAACTGAGCTTACCAGTTATATGTCAACGCGTTTCGGACGTTAAAAATAGGCCTTTATCAAGACTACAAGACTACTAGTCTTGATAAAGGCCTATTTTTAAAGGCCGAAATGCGTTGACATATAACTGGTAAGCTCATTTCTAATACCCTACCAAGGTGTTATAGCTGCTCTGCACTATTGTCTATATTTTTTACAAGGCACCTTTAGGAGGAGAATCACCACTTTACGCCAAAGGATTTTAACTTGGTCACACTTCGATTAATTTATTCACAGCAAGTTACTTTTTATTTTAATTTTCTACATTATTTTTGGATTGATTCTTTTTTTACATTTATTTTTTGACACATTTTTTTGTGTTATAGGGCCCTTTTTTCGTTTTTTCACCACCACATTGCATTTTTTACCATTCTTTTGTATTAATTTGGATATTGAACACTGTCACGGAATCTTTTCATTTATTTTTTTACTATTATTTTTTGGTATTTATTTGGACATTGATCACTGCCACGTATTAGAACACTTTAATAAGGTGCCCTTTTTGATATGATGTCTATTAGATACTTTTTCTTACTAAACAATATTACTGTTTTAAGATCTGTTTTACAGTTTTTTATTGTGTATATTTGTGTATATTTGTGCTCACCTCATGGATCCATGATTTGAAGTTTACATTGTTGTTTTTAAATATATTTTATTTTTGATGGATACATTGTTATCCCAATACAACTTTCAACTTTTCTCCAGTCACATTAGCCTTTAGTTTAGGCGCTCTTTACTTTCCTCTTCATAAAAAGCATTTCTTCATAACTAAAAATAAATATTTTTTCTATTTTAATTATTTTTTTATAAAGCTGTTTATAAAAAAAAAAACTGACTTACTGGTGGACAATGGCACCTTGCAAGCATAAACCCCATTTTTTTCTAAACAAAACAAACAATAACAAAAACTAAAAACTGTTATTTTTTTCTCGAATTCCATTCTGGATCTTGTGGGATTGTCATGGGTTGGTACATGTACACACTGTCCCTCCTGCAGCTTTTCTAGTCAAGGCAAATACCTTTATTTTCATGGACTTCTGTAGCCAGGCCTTTGGCACCCCTGACTCAGTTCAACACCACCCATGATACTACTTGTCCCACCCACAAATGTACAGTCTTCTTGCCCTACCTCTCACAGCACCATCTCAAAAGTCCCTCTCACCTTCCTGTCCTGGGGGTACTCATATTAATATGCCATCCCTGAAATACTTATCTACTGCTAGCCTCTGGGTATGATACATATGATATCAGTGGTACCCTGTTTTATGCCTGCACATAGAGCTTTACCATACCTCCCAACAATCCCTGAGGATTGTCACAGGTTGGGAGGTCGGGCCTGCTAACAACCTGCAGCCATAACTTTGCTCTACCTCACATGGCTCCACCCACAATCATGCCCCTCTTAATGTGACCCACCCACAAAATGCTGTTGGGCCACTTGCCACGCGGTATCTAACCTAATAAAGTGAATGTTTACTCCAATGATCTAGCTATTACATAAACATAGGTAACTGGGAGACCATATAACTATCAGGAGCTGTGACTGAGGTAAGATGCTGGGATTATGTATTGGTAAATGCATTGCTTGTGCTTCTCTGGAACATGCGGTGTGCATCCATAAAAAAATGTTTTTGAATGGAGTCTTGCAGAAGCAGCCAAAGCAGGAATATATTTGTGCTAAAGGAAGAGCTATAGGAGTAAACACTTTGATGCGTGCAATAATATAACAACTGTTTGAAGTAAAAGTCTACTGGTGTCACGTACTGTAGTCTGCAGTTAGATCCAACATTGTTTTAATTGAAGATCCAAAATAAACTAAATTGATCCATGAAGTGTTTACATGAGGGGCATATTTGGTGTAGGCCATCTAGGCCTATTCCTAGAGCAGCCCATTTTGGGAGATAGTTCTATGATGTGATGTTTTTAAACTCCTATGCTCTCCAGATTAGATTTTATTGATTTTATTACAAATCTCTGATCCCTGGTTGTCTAGTGTTGGGGGCATGAACCCTCCCCATTCACGAGTCGCTCACTGTCCACCAGTTGCACTACGCCATATGTGGGGGGTAGGCTGGTTCATGGGCAGCAGATTTTCCAGTACCTAGAGCAGCATAGAAATCTAAATACACCACTGATTTATATGAATAAACTCTATAGCTAATACAAGTATCAGGATAATCTTTGTGCATAGATATATGGTAGAATTGAACAGGTATTTCTATACATATGGTAAGAAATGAGCAGTGGTTTATCTACTGTTCTAATAAAATATTGGGGGGGGGGAAAGCTCAGCAAAGTGCATCTAGCCATACTTTGCGCTTTAAGAAAGGACCACTTACTTTCCATGCCCAGATAATGTGGCCAACGTTTTCTCAGCAGTGTCTGAAAGCACAACATGAAGAAATAAGCAGTGATATACCTTTCTCTCTAGAACAGAAAACAAGCAGTATTTCTACTGATGCCCAGATGTTCAGAATTATTCTAGTATATAGATGATTATAAGTATGCAGCTGTCAGCTACAGCACATTTTGGAGACATACTAAATCTTATTTAAATGCCTCTACAAAACCTTGTGTTGGCTAAAAGCGTCTGCTGTGGCCAAAAAGAATTCATTTTATAGCACGTCGATCAATACATCCTTTTAGGCATTCTGAGCTTGGCTACATCTAGTTGCGGTGCCACAGAGGTCCAACTGCAGAGAGCCGATAGAAAAACGACAGCTTCTAAAAATATACCTGCAGGGATTACATATAAAGTCTTGATTCCTTTATTATAGTTCTGTTTTCCACCTCTAGCCTTGCATAATTAAATTCATAAGAAAATGCACCAGACCTCTCAAACCTAATGGGATCACAATGACATTTTTTTAAAATAAAAATTCATTTTTTAATCTACTTTAGCAGAACAAAAAGGGCAAGATTACAAGCGGAGTCTGTTATCTTGCACACAGACCATGGCAAAGAATAACACACAAACTGATATTATAAGGATGGTAAAAAAAACAGAATCTTAATATGGTCAGACAAAATTTTATTAGCACACCCTACACCTTTAAGGGACATGAAAGCCAAAATGTTTCTTTAATTTTTCAGATAGAGAATACAATTTTAAAAACATTTCCAATTTACTTCTAAAAAACAAATTTGCTTTGTTCTCTTGTTATTCTTTGTTGAAGAGATATCTAGATAGGCAGCGTGCACATTTTCTGGTGCACTACATGGCAGGATATAGAGCTGCCATCTATTGCCCATGCTAATTTGCGAAACAGCTGCCATATAATGCTGCAGACACGTGCGCACTCCTGAAATTACCTTCTTGCTTTTCAACATAGGGTAAAAACTATAATGAAGAAAATTAGATAATTGAAGTAAATCGGAAAGTTGTTAAAAATTGCACACAAAAAAATCCAATAAATTGCGCTAACCTGATCGCGTTTAACCAAATGTGCTTACCCGACATGAAATATTAATATCACTTTCCAATGTTCTTCACATAGCAGAATATGTTTTACTTATTCTTAAATACATATATATGATTTTTGGTCAAATATACAGTATATCTATACCTGTATATAATCTGTATATATATATATTCCCCTATGTGAAACACATTAGAATGTGAAATGTAATTTTAAACAGCTTTCTAATTTACTTTTCTTTCATGTAATTGGCAAGAGTCCATGAGCTAGTGACGTATGGGATATACAATCCTACCAGGAGGGGCAAAGTTTCCCAAACCTCAAAATGCCTATATATACACCCCTCACCACACCCACAAATCAGTTTTACAAACTTTGCCTCCTATGGAGGTGGTGAAGTAAGTTTGTGCTAAGATTTCTATGTTGATATGCGCTTCTCAGCTTGTTTTGAAGGCCGATTCCTCTCAGAGTACAGCGAATGTCAGAGGGATGTGAAAGGAGTATCACCTGTTGCATACAATGGTCATCCTAACGGGGATCTATTTCATAGGTTCTCTGTTATCGGTCGTAGAGATTCATTTCCTACCTCTCTTTTCAGATCGACGATATACTCTCATATACCATTACCTCTACTGATAACCGTTTCAGTACTGGTTTGGCTATCTGCTATATGTGGATGGGTGTCTTTGGGTAAGTATGTTTTTATTACTTAGAGGGACAGTCTACCATAGAATTGTTATTGTTTTAAAAGATAGATAATCCCTTTATTAACCATTTCCCAGTTTTGCATAACCAACAAAGTTATATTAATATACTTTTTACCTCTGTGATTACCTTGTATCTAGGAACCTTCTTCCAGCCCCCTGATCACATGACTGTGACTGTTTATTATCTATTGTCTTAAATTTAGCATTGTTTTGTGCTAAATCTTAAATAAACCTCTGTGCCTGAACACAGTGTTATCTATATTGCCCACGTGTACTTTCTGTCTCTTTGTGTTGAAAAGAGATTTAAAAAGCATGTGATAAGAGGCAGCCCTCAAAGGCTTAGAAATTAGCATATGAGCCTACCTATGTTTAGTTTAAACTAAGAATACCAAGAGAAAAAAGCAAATTTGATGATAAAAGTAAATTGGAAAGTTGATTAAAATTAAAAGTCCTATCTGAATAATGAAAGTTTAATTTATACTAGACTGTCCCTTTAAGACACCTCAGCTATGGTTTTGGCACTTTATGCATTAATATAAAGTTCTAAATATATGTATTGTACTTATATTTGCCATGAGTCAAGTTCATGTATTTCCTTTTGCAGATTGTCAGTTTCATATTTGGGGAAAGTTAATATTGAGAAATATTTTTTTCTTACCTGGGGTTTAGTCTTTTTTTCAATTGACTACTTTGTTTCAAATTGCGGGCTGACTTAGGTTCGTCGGTGCGCAAAATGCTACACTTTATTGCGTCATTCTTGGCGCAAGAATTTTTTGGCGCAAAAGGCATGTCCGTTGACGCAAGTTCATCATTTCCGGCGTCGTAATTGACGCAGAGGTTCACACAGGGTTGCGTCGTTAGTGACGCGAATGTGTCATTTCCGGACATGGTTGGCGCCAAAAGTTTTTTTAATTATTTATTTGCCCCATTGCTGTTTGCCTCTTGCCTTTTTCTATGTCAGAGGGCTATGCTATTTGCATTTTTTCCCATTCCTGAAACTGTCATATTAGGAAATTGATAATTTTGCTTTATATGTTGTTTTTTCTTTTACATTCTGCAAGATGTCTCAATCTGATCCTGCCTCAGAAGTATCTGTTGGAACTTTGCTGCCTGACATCAGTTCTACCAAAGCTAAGTGCATTTGTTGTAAAATTGTGGAGATTATATCTCCTAATGTTATTTGTATTAGTTGCTATGATAAACTTTTACAAGCAGATAGTGTGTCCATCAGTAATAGTACATTGCCGGTTGCATTTCCTTCAACTTCTAATGTACATGATATACCTATGAATTTTAAAGAATTTGTTACTGATTCTATTCAGAAGGCTTTGTCTGCATTTCCGCCTTCTAATAAGCGTAAGAGGTCTTTTAAAACTTCTCATAGTTAATGAAATTTCAAATGACCGACAACATAATGAATTATCCACCTCTGATGAGGATCTATCTGATTCAGAAGATCCTTCCTCAGATATTGACACTGACAAATCTACTTATTTATTTAAAATGGAGTATATGCGTTCTTTGTTAAAAGAAGTGTTAATTACTTTGGATATTGAGGAAGCTAGTCCTCTTGATATTAAAACCAGTAAACGTTTAAATTCTGTTTTTAAACCTCCTGTGGTTACTCAAGAGGTTTTTCCTATTCCTGATGCTATTCCTGATATGATTTCTAAGGAATGGAATAAGCCGGGTACTCCTTTTGCAAGGTTTAAAAAATTGTATCCTTTACCAGCAATTTCAATAGAGTTTTGGGAAAAGATCACCAAAGTTGATGGGGCTATTTCTACTCTTGCTAAACGAACCACTATTTCTATGGAAGATAGTACTTCCTTTAAAGATCCTTTAGATAGGAAGCTTGAATCTTATCTAAGGAAAGCCTATTTATATTCAGGACATCTTCTTTGGCCTGCAATTTCTTTGGCTGATGTTGCAGCTGCTTCAACTTTTTGGTTGGAGAATTTAGCGCAACAAGAATTGTATTCTGACTTATATAGCATTGTTCGTTTACTACAACATGCTAATCATTTTATTTGTGATGCAATTTTTGATATTATCAAAATTTATGTTAGATCCATGTCTTTAGCTATTTTAGCTAGGAGAGCTTTGTGGCTTAAATCTTGGAATGCTGAAATGACATCTAAATCTAGATTACCATCTCTTTCTTTCCAAGGTAATAATTTATTTGGTTCTCAGTTGGATTCTATTATTTCAACTGTTACTGAGGGGAAGGGAGTTTTTTTGCCTCAGGATAAAAAAACCTAAGGGTGGGGGCGGAGCCAGTCAGGAAAGAGTATGGATGCAATTCTGCGGTGCTCCTGAATTTAACATACTTTTGGAGCTACAAATTAGTGATTAAGGAGGCAAATAGGCTATAAAAATGTGCTTGGACTCTTGGTAGTTCAAGAAAAAGCTAGATCTCTCTTTGTTATGATCTTCCTACCACTCGTCTAATGTGGGATTGTTCCCGGAGGGGTTTGCAGGCCTGAAACGCTGAACAGCAAATGTTACAGTTCTAACTTGTTTTCCATCTGCCCCTAGGACCCTACCAGTCTATAAATAAATACTCACAAAAGGAGCAGCTTAAGGGGAGAGAGCTGGGATAGCATATGAGTCATAATCTACTCGGACGGTGAGAGCACAAACAGAGACAGCTAAAACCTATGTTGCTGTCAGCTTCGTCATAAGCCCTGAGGGAGCTTGAGGCCTACCTCGGAATACCGGACAGTATTGAAAGCCGTTGTACAGATGGAACACATCTCCTTGCTGTTGGAGACCCTGTCTTCATGTCTGCATCTGCATTATGTGGCCTGCATGGATGCGCTGCACGACAGAGCTAACCCACCATTAGGTATTACCCCTCCAATGGCTCTACAAGATCTTCACATTGTTGCCTTTGCGGCCCAGGGTGGTGCTGTTGGCCCCGGGTGTCGTCCTTCGGCGGCAGGCCATTCGCATTCACAGAGCGCACCACGGAGGGAGATCGCATTCGGCGAAACTTGTGCGGAGAGGACTGTGGTAGCAATTGATCTCACTCACCTTGTTAGCCAGATGGAGAAGTTTGGGAACGGTGAGATAGCTCCAGAGCTTGGGGACACACACTTACCAGAGCGGCTACATAGTTCGCTTAGTCTAGCTACGCTGTCCAGTAGTGATTATCTCTCTTTAACTCAGACCAAAAGGAATCTTGGCCCCAGACGTCTCCGGTTATCTGCAGACATAATTTTTTTGGCTTGGGCTTTGAAGGAGGCTTACCTTTGGCTTTCTTTGTGGTCACCAGTATGTAAGGTTAGATCAGGTGTGGGGTAGTATGGCCCATTTGTTATTTTCACTCCTACCGGGACAATGCCCCCATTTCTGGACATCACTAGAGCTTCATATTACAACAACTAGCTCTCCAAATGATGAATCATTATTCTGAAAATAGGAGAACTTTAATTCATTTCATGGGCCTAACCAATACTCATGTTTTGCGAATTATGCCTGATATTAGTCAAATATTACCTGTTATTGAGTATATAAGAGCCTGTTTGAATGCAGATTGTTTTCATGTGACAAGTAGAGGCTCCCAATTATTATGCATATGCTACATGTTGTTTACAATAGGGAATCACATTAAGGTTTTATGGGTAATGCTTAAAAAAGACATTTAGAGATGAGATTAATTCCAGCGACTCGCAGGATGAACCTATTAAGAGAGTTGATGCTGTGTCCCTATCAGCGGCCGGGATAGGGATATTGTTTAGCTTTGTATTGCCGAGTCCGGACTTTATATGTGCTCTAGCTTAAATATGATCAGCATACATTCTACTTACTAGTTGTCTAGTAGCCTCTATTGGTTTCGACTAGGGCATATTTGTCCTCTTATGTCTACGCCCCACATGGAATTTAAGATATACAGCATTTGTACCATAACAAATCCCCTACAGCTAGCATAGTTGTTAATATTATAATGGATGGGCACCCATGTAACTATTGTTATTATTGTATGTGGATATATATTAACCTTGCTCTCCGGTATATATTACAAATATCCTCTTATTCAGCTTAGGGACCTGGAAGGTAGGGGAAGTCACTTTTTAGAAGTGAATATCTACTCCCTAGCTTTTACATCAATTATATACAGCAAGAGGCATAATTTACACATATTCCATCTACTTACAGGCCCAAGAATCGGATAAGAGATATGAATGTACCTATAATATATTATGTTACATGACTACTTTCTACATTTCTACAGAGGTTTATGGATCTGTAATGCATATTTACTTTCTCTAGGAAATCATATTTTCTGTATGCCTTGGGGTCTTCAGATACGCATCTTACCATTAGCATTGTTGAAAGTAAAGAGCTCTAAGTCTACTAATCCACTCATAATGTATTCAAATACCTCAAATAGCCATAGTTAAAGTATGTACTGTGTATATTCATATATAGTCTCTGCTATTCTCTATCAACCCCCCCCCCCCTTATATTCACCCAATTTGGTGAATTCTTCAGCTGTATAAACCCGCTTCGCAATGCTAATTTTCCCCGTCAGTACTATATGTCCCATTGGGTACAAGAGTTACCTTCTATTTCATGGGAGGAAATTAGTATCCTAAATTGTTCAATGTTGGAACCTCTCAGTTAAGATAGTTTGTTATTATGTATATAGTACAATCTAAAGTATCATTATATTAGGTGTTATTTCATGATAAAGAGGTATTTAAAGGGACATGCCACCCACATTTTTCTTTTATGATTTAGAAAGAGAATGCAATTTTAAACATCTTTCTAATTTACTTATATTATCTAATTTGTTTTATTCTCTTGATATTCTTTGATGAAAAGCATATCTAGATATGCTCACTAGCTGCTGATTGGTTGCTGCACATAGAAGCCTTGTGTGATTGGCTCACCATGTGCATTGCTTTTTCTTCAACTAAGGATATTTAAAAATGAAGCAAAACAAATAATGGAAGTAAATTGTAATGTTGTTTAAATTTCTATTCTCTATCTGAATCATGAAAGAAAGATTTTGGGTTTAGTAGCCCTTTAAGTAAGTTGTATAAAATAAAAATTGTAAGGTATCAATGCAAAACCAGCAATACTGAAAATTGTGTTGCAATAGCAGTATGGTTTGTCTTATTAGTCCTAAGAATAGTTGTCTTGGGCCTTCACATGACATATGACCTCTCTAGTTTGAGCTCTTACATTTAGGCTGTAATAAGACTCAGGAGTTATATCTTTAAAATGTGGTATGTAAACCATGAGGTTACTCTTGTACTTTTATTTGTTTGTTTTTTTAGCCAATGTCAACAAATGCTTGTCTCTATATTGTGGTGGTCATATCTATGATTGCATGTTATGTATGTTATACTGCTAAACAAAAAATAAAAATAATTTAAAAAAAAACCTAAGGGTAAATCTAAGGCTTCTAATAGTTTTCGTTCCTTTCGTCAAAATAAGGAACAAAAACCTAATCCTTCCCCCAAGGAAACTGTTTCCAATTGTAAGCCTTCCTCAAATTGGAATAAATCCAAGCCTTTTAAGAAACCAAAGTAATCACCTAAGTCCGCATGAAGGTGTGGCCCTCATTCCAGCTCAGCCGGTATGGGGCAGATTAAGGTTTTTCAAGGATGTTTGGGCAAATTCTGTCCAAAATCAATGGATTCAGAGCATTGTCTCTCAGGGGTACCAAATAAGATTCAGAGTAAGACCTCCTATGAGAAGATTTTTTTCTCTCACGCATCCCAGTAAATCCAGTAAAAGCTCAGGCTTTCCTGAAGTGTGTTTCAGACCTGGAGGTTTCAGGGGTAATCATGCCGGTTCCTTTTCAGGAACAAGGTCTGGGGTTTTATTCAAATCTATTCATTGTCCCAAAGAAAGAAAATTTTGAATCGTTATGTAAGAGTACAAACTTTCAAGATGGTGACTATAAGGACTATTCTGCCTTTTGTTCAGCAAGGACATTATATGTCTACAATAGACTTGCAGGATGTTTACCTTCATATCCAATTTATCCAGAACATTATCAGTTCCTGAGATTCTCTTTTCTAGACAAGCATTACCAATTTGTTGCTCTTCCATTTGGCCTAGCAATAGCTCCAAGAATCTTTTCAAAGGTCCTGGATACCCTACTCTCTGTAATCAAAGAACAGGGTATTGCAGTGTTTCCTTATTTGGACGATATCTTGGTACTAGCTCAGTCTTTACATTCTGCAGAATCTCACACAAATCAACTAGTGTTGTTTCTTCTAAAACATGGTTGGAGGATCAATTTACCAAAAATTTTCTTGATTCCTCAGACAAGGGTCACCTTTTTAGGTTTCCAGATAGATTCAGTGTCCATGACTCTGTCTCTAAAAGACAAGAGACGTTTGAAATTGGTTGCAGCATGTCGGCACCTTCAGTCTCAGTCTCAGTCATTCCCTTCAGTGGCTATGTGCATGGAAGTTTTAGGCCTCATGACTGCAGCATTAGACGCGATTCCTTTCGCTTGTTTTCACATGAGACCTCTTCAGCTTTGTATGCTGAATCAATGGTGCCGGGATCATACAAAGATATCACAATTAACATCCTTAAATCCCAATGTTTGACACTCTCTGACGTGGTGGTTAAGTCACCAGCGTTTAGTTCAAGGGGCCTCTTTTGTTCGGCCAACCTGGACTGTGATCACAACAGATGTGAGTCTTTCAGGTTGGGGAGCTGTCTGGGGATCTCTGACAGCACAAGGGGTTTGGAAATCTCAAGAGGCGAGATTACCAATCAATATTTTAGAACTCTGTGCAATTCTCAGAGCTCTTCAGTTTTGGCCTCTGTTGAAGCTTGTAAATCTGTCTCTAGGAAGATTTATTATCGAGTTTTGAAGACTCACATTTCATGGTGTTCTTCTCATAAATTCTCTTGGCATTCTTTTAGAATTCCTAGAATTTTACAGTTTCTTCAGGATGGTTTGGATAAAGGTTTGTCTGCAAGTACTTTGAAGGGACAAATCTCTGCTCTTTCTGTTTAATTTCACAGAAAGATTGCTTCTCTTCCTGATATTCACTGTTTTGTACAGGCTTTAGTTCATATTAAGCCTTTCATTAAATCAATTTCTCCTCCTTGGAGTCTTAATTTGGTTTTGAAGGCGTTACAGGCTCCTCCATTTGAGCCTATGCACTCTTTGGACATTAAACTACTTTCTTGGAAAGTGTTGTTCGTTTTGGCCATCTCTTCTGCTAGAAGAGTTTCTGAGCTTTCTGCTCTTTCTTGTGAATCTCCTTTTCTGATTTTTCATCAGGATAAGGCAGGTTTTGCGGACTTCATTTAAGTTCTTACCTAAGGTTATGAATTCTAACATTAGTAGAGAAATTGTTGTCCCATTCTTGTGTCCTAATCCTAAGAATTCTTTGGAAAAATCCTTACATTCTTTGGATGTGATGAGAGCTTTGAAATATTATGTTGAAGCTACTAAAGATTTCAGAAAGACTTCTAGTCTATTTGTTATATTCTCTGGTTCTAGGAAATGTCAGAAGGCTTCTGTTATTTCCTTGGCTTCTTGGTTTAAGCTTTTGATTCTTAGCGGCAACTTGGTCCTCTTTGCATACATTTACTAAATTCTACCGTTTTGATGTATTTGCTTCTTCAGAAGCCGTTTTTGGTAGAAAAGTTCTTCAGGCAGCTGTTTCAGTTTTATTCTTCTGCTGATGTTTTATGTTTTTCTTTTCTTCATGAGAATAACTTATATTTTGGGTTGTGGATTATTTTTTCAGCATATGGCTGTTGTTTATTTTTATCCCTCCCTCTCTAGTGACTCTTGCGTGGAGTTCCACATTTTGGGTATTTGATATCCCATACGTCACTAGCTCATGGACTCTTGCCAATTACATGAAAGAAAACATAATTTATGTAAGAACTTACCTGATAAATTCATTTCTTTCATATTGGCAAGAGTCCATGAGGCCCACCCTTTTCTTATGGTGGTTATGATTTTTTTGTATAAAGCACAATTATTTCCAGATTCCTTTATTGATGCTTTTTACTCCTTTCTTTATCACCCCACTACTTGGCTATTCATTAAACTGAATTGTGGGTGTGGTGAGGGGTGTATTTATAGGCATTTTAAGGTTTGGGAAACTTTGCCCCTCCTGGTAGGATTGTATATCCCATACGTCACTAGCTCATGGACTCTTGCCAATATGAAAGAAATGAATTTATCAGGTAAGTTCTTACATAAATTATGTTTTATCACCAATTTTGCTTTGTTCTCTTGGTATTCTTAGTTGAAAGCTAAACCTAGTAGGTTCATATGCTAATTTCTTAGACCTTGAAGGTTGCCTCTAATCTAAATGCATTTTGACAGTTTTTCACCACTAGAGGGCATTAGTTCACGTGTTTCATATAGATAACATTGAGCTCATGCACATGAATTTGCCATGGAGACAGCTCTGATTGGCTAAAATGCAAGTCTGTAAAAAAACTGAAATAAGGGGGCAGTCTGCTGAGGCTTAGATACAAGGTAATCACAGAGGTAAAACATGTATAATTATAACTGTGTTGGTTATGCAAAACTGGGGAATTGGTAATTAAAGGGACAGTCTACACCAGAATTTTTATTGTTTTAAAAGATAGATAATCCCTTTATTACCCATTTCCCAGTTTTGCATAACTAACACATTTATAATAATATACTTTTAACCTCTGTGATTATCTTGTATCTAAGCCTCTGCAAACTGCCCCTTTTTTCAGTTCTTTTGACAGACTTGCAGTCTAGCCATTCAGAGCCAGCTCCCAGATAACTTCTCGTGCACGAGCACAGTGTTATCTATATGAAATACGTGAACTAACACCCTCTAGTGGTGAAAAACTGTTAAAATGCAATCTGAAAGAGGTGGGCTTCAAGGTCTAAGAAATTAGCATATGAACCTCCTAGGTTAAGCTTTCAACTAAGAATACCAAGAGAAATAAGCAAAATTGGTGATAAAAGGAAATTGAAAAATTGTTTAAAATTACATGCTCTATCTGAATCATGAAAGTTTATTTTGGCCTAGACTGTCCCTTTAAGGGATTATCTATCTTTTAAAACAACAAAAATTCTGGTGTTGACTGTCCCTTTAATGTCCTAAATGTCCTTTGCAGACATTTTTTTTCTAACACCTCACATCTTTGAGCCCTTATAAAACTTTTTTAAGCAATATTTAGTTTTTAAATAATTTTTTTAGATGGTGTTATTATGAGTGTAACTGTACTTTTAAATGTATTTTTGATGTGTTTAGTGCAACTTTTTTTGTAGAGCTTAACAGTTAACCAGAGCTCTGAAGTCATGCTATCCCTGGCGCGCGCTAAATTCAATTGCACTCAAGTGAACACGTTTACTTTCAACTGGTAGTACGCAAGCTACTTCCGACGTGCGCAAACACCTGTGATAGTAAGTGCGCCACTCGTAATCTAGCCCAATATGAACTTTTGAGTAAAAGTGCTATTGATTTAACGTGAGCGATAGTAGCTCACATTTGTACTTATAATTTTGTGCTCTGCATATAATCTAGTAGTATAATCTAGTACAGTATAGGGTACCAAAGTGATCCCTGTTACGTGAATTTTAGTTTCTGGCTTCTAAAATAAAATATTTTTAAAAGATAGAATCTAGTATGTTTAAAAATTTACACATTATATTCAAATGCAAATAGTCTGGGAGAGAGAGAGATACATACATACACATGTCTAAATATGTATATGTATATTTGTATTTGTGTATTTATACATTTTATATATGTATTTATGTATTTTCAGACATATATACACATATAAACACATAAATACAAATGTATACATAGATAGACATATGTATATATAAAAGTGCAGTGGAACTCTTTGCAGTCGAGTAGATAAAAACATGTAAAATCATATTTATGCAATATTCATTTCAAGTGTTTAACTATGTATTTATTGTAAATATTTCATATTTCTATATTCTTCACATAAGGGAATATTTTCTGAGTATTTATAAATATATATTCCTACAAATATATAATGATATATATAATGAGATATATATATATAGTATATGTATATATATCTGTATAGATATTAATTTTACTAAAAAAAATAATATATTTATATATACATATAAATATATACATATATATATATATATATATATGTATATATATATATATATATATATATATATATATATATATATATATATATATATATATATATATATGTATATATAAATATGTATTTATGAATAACTAGAACATATTCAACTATGTGAAGGACATTGGAATGTAAAATAATAATATTTCATGTTGGGTTAGAGCACTTGAGAATATGCAATCGGGTTTGCACGTGAGTTTTCTTCCCATTTTTCCTGCTCCATTGATTTCTATGGGAAAGTATGTTAAGTATGTTAACACGATTGCGATATTCTAACTTTGGCTTTTTTGGATGCGTTGGGTTAGCTTAGTGATTGTGCGAAAACCTTTCACTTTCAACTTGTAATACGCGCACTTTCAGGCGCGTGCAAAAATCTTACTCCTAGTGCAGTTAACGCACGAGCGGGAGCGATAAATTGCTTTCACTCGTAATCTAGTCCATAAATGGGTTCATTAGCATGCATCTTGCTTAGGGTCTAATGTAAGTATATACCTGGTTTAAAGGGATAGTCTAGTCAAAAATAAACTTTCATGATTCAGATAGGGCATGTCATTTTAAACAACTTTTATCACCAATTTTGCTTTGTTCTCTTCGTATTCTTAGTTGAAAGCTAAACCTAGGAGGTTCATATGCTAATTTCTTAGACCTCGAAGGCCACCTCTTCTCTAAATGCATTTTGACAGTTTTTCACCAATAGAGTGTGTTAGTTCATGTGTTTCATATAGATAACATTGAGCTCATGCATGTGAATTTACCGAGGATTGAGCACTGATGCACTAAAATGCAAGTCTGTCAAAAGAACTGAAATAAGGGGGCAGTCTGCAGAGGCTCAGATACAAGGTAATTACAGAGGTAAAACGTGTATAATTATAACTGTGTTGGTTATGCAAAACTGAGGAATCGGTAATTAAGGAATTATTTATCTTTTAAAACAACAAAAATTCTGGTGTTGACTGTCCCTTTAAAGGGACATGAAAGAAGGAACAGACTACCATTGGTGCAACAGGAGCAGTGACACCAGGGCCCAAGTGCTGGGGGGTTATCAGTCAAAAATATACTTGCTTAATTAAGATAAAGCATTACATTTTAAGACACTTTTAAGTTCACTTCTATTTTCAAATGTGCTTTGTTCTCTTGGTATCCATTGTTGAAAAAGAATACGCACATATCCTACACTAGTGGGAGCTGGCTGCTGATTGGTGCCTGTACACATTTGTCTTTTGTGATTGGCTGACTAGATGAGTTCAGCTAGCTGCAAGTAGTGCAATGCTGCTCCTTCAGCAAAGGATAACAAGAAAATGAAACAAATTTGAAAATAGAAGTAAATTAGAAAGCGGTTTAAAATGGTATATTCTATCCAAATTATGAAAGGCAATTTTGGGGTTTCCTTTCCCTTTAATGAGTTTACAACTCACCTTTATCAAATGTACTTTTTTAAACCCATTTGCAGGAGCTAATTTCACCCCCTGGCTTGGGCGGTTTCTGATCCTGGGGGCTTAGCACAGCCCTGTTCAACTGAGAATTTCCACTATATACTGAGGGATCTCTGGTTATCACATGTCAGAGTGAAAATTACAGTTTTTTTATCTGTTCGAAAGCAGATTTAGTTTAATAAATATATCAGGGCACTGAAACAATGCTTCTGTCTCCCCAAAAAATGAATCGGTGACCTCCTTAAAGAAGGTTAATCTCTTGTTTCAAATGAGAGGTAACTTGATCCTTTAGCTGTTAATGAACAAAATTGCAATTTCTTAACCACTTATACACGAGTGGTTATACTTAACCATTATACACAAGATTTTGAATCATAAAAGGGATGAAATCTTCAGAATGAAATCTATACATATTTAATCAATTAGACCATAAACCGACATGATACTAAATTTCGAAGCACTTGAAAGTAATGTAGCATAGCTGTAAAAAGGTGACTAAAAATATCATTTGATTGTAAATGGACTTTAAAGGAATAGTCTAGTCAAAATTAAACTTTCATGATTCAGATAGAGCATGCAATTTTAAAAAAACGTTCTAATTTACTCTTATTATCAAATTTGTTTGTTCTCTTGGTATTTTTAGTTGAAAAAGCAAGAATGTAAGCATAGGAGCTGTCCCATTTTTGGTTCAGCACTTGGGAAGAACTTTCTGATTGGTGTCTAAATGTAGCCACCAATCAGCAAGCACTACCCAGGTGTTGAAACAAAAATGGTCCCGCTCCTAAGCTAACATTCAAATAAAGATATTAATGCCTAGATTTAGAGTTCTGCGTTAGCCGTCAAAACCAGCGTTAAGGGGTCCTAACGCTGCTTTTGGCCGCCCGCTGGTATTTAGAGTCAGGCAGGAAAGGGTCTAACGCTCACTTCCCTACCGCGATTCCAGGCTACCGCAGATCCCCTTACGCCAATTGCGTATCCTATCTTTTCTATGGGATTTGCCTAACGCTGGTATTTGGAGTCTTGGGAGAAGTGAGAGGTAGAGCCTCTACCGACAAGACTCCAGCCGCAAAAAAAGTCAGTAGTTAAGAGCTTTATGGGCTAACACCGGAATATAAAGCACCTAACTACTGTGCTCTAAAGTACACTAACACCCATAAACTACCTATGTACCCCTAAACCGAGGCCCCCCACATCGCCGCCACTCTAATAAAAATGTTTAACCCCTAATCTGCCGACCGGACATCGCCGCCACCTACGTTATACTTATGAACACCTAATCTGCTGCCCCTAACATCGCCGACCCCTATATTATATTTATTAACCCCTAATCTGCCCCCCCAACATCGCCGCTACCTTACCTACACTTATTAACCCCTAATCTGCCGACCGGACACTATAATAAATGCATTAACCCCTAAACTGCCGCACTCCCGCCTCGCAAACACTAGAATAAATTTGATTAACCCCTAATCTGCCCTCCCTAACATCGCCGCCACCTACCTACAATTATTAACCCCTAATCTCCCGCCCGCACCGTCGCCCCTACCGTAGGCAACGCTGGTATTGAGAGATGAATTACATTGTAGCTATTTTAGGATTTATATTTATTTTACAGGCAACTTTGTATTTATTTTAACTAGGTACAAAAGCAATTTTTTGAATCAGCCAATCAGATTTTTCCTACCTTAATTCCGATTGGCTGATAGAATCCTATCAGCCAATCGGAATTCGAGGGACGCCATCTTGGATGACGTCATTTAAAGGAACCTTCATTCGGCGAGTAGGCGTCGGTTGAAGAGGATGGATCCGCGTCGGCTGGGAAGAAGATGGCTCCGCTCCGGATGGATGAAGATAGAAGATGCCGCTTGGATGAAGATGTCTGCTGGTCCGGATGTCCTCTTCTGCCCGGATAGGATGAAGACTTCTGCTGGTGTGGATGTCCTCTTCTGCCCCATCGGATGAAGACTTCGGCCCGGCTGGGTGAAGACGACTCAAGGTAGGGAGATCTTCAGGGGGATAGTGTTAGGTTTATTTAAGGGGGGTTTGGGTGGGTTAGAGTAGGAGTATGTGGGTGGTGGGTTTTAATGTTGGGGGGGTTGTATTATTTTTTACAGGCAAAAGAGCTGATTACTTTGGGGCATGTCCCGCAAAAAGCCCTTTTAAGGGCTGGTAAAAGAGCTGATTACTTTTGTATTTTAGAATAGGGTAGGGAATTTTTTATTTTGTGGGGCATTTTTATTTTATATGGGGGCTTAGATAAGGTGTAATGAGTTTAACCCCTTAATGACAGAGGACGTACCAGGTACGTCATAGAAAAAACTTCCCTTAATGACAGTTGACGTACCTGGTACGTCCTCTGTTGTCTGAAGTGCTGGAAGCGATCATGATCGCTTCCAGCTGCTTACAAGGGATTGTAGTGATGCCTCAATATTGAGGCATCACTACAATCCCCCATTTTACATACCGATGCAGAAAGGGCCACTCTGTGGCCCCATCTGCATTGGCTATGTATGTGTACAAATTAGTGGCTGGGTGGGTGCTGCTTTTACCTAGTATTACCTCATTGTTTGATTTACTAGCCGATTGCGCTTTCTATGTATTTGCTCCAGGTGCGGCGGTTGTGGCCGGGGGGGCGGGGGGGGTGCGCATGCGTGTGCGCGCACGCAAAATTTACAGCCCACTTAAAAAAAGATCGATCTAGATGCAGTGGCATCTCTGTTGTTTAATAAGGGATCTGGGAGGGGGAGGGTTGAAGATTATTTAGGGGGGCCAGCTACACTACAGCAAACATATATTTTATATTAAAAAAGTTAAAAAAAACTATTTTGGGGGGCAAATTGGGTACTGGCAGACAGCTGCCAGTACCCAAGATGGCGGCAAATAGACAGAGGGGGAGGGTTAGAAAGATGTATGGGGGGATCAGGGAGGTTGTGGGGTAAGGGGGGATCTATCACTGCAGACTTTATGCCAAAAAATAAAAATTAAAAAATACTTAAGATGGCGGTGACAATTGTGAGGTGGGGAGGGAAGAGAGCTGTTTGAGAGGGGTCAGGGGGGGATCAGGGGGTGGGATGTGTCAGGTGGGAGGCTGATCTCTACACTAAAGCTAAAAATTAACCCCACAAGCTACCTAATTAACCCCTTAACTGCTGGGCATATTACAAGTGTGGTGCGCAGCAGTATTTAATGGCCTTATTATTACCAAAAAGCAACACCAAAGCCATATATGTCTGCTATTTCTGAACAAAGGGGATCCCAGAGAAGCATTTACAACCATTTGTGCCATAATTGCACAAGCTGTTTGTAAATAATTTCAGTGAGAAACCTAAAATTGTGAAAAATTTAAGTTTTTTTTTAATTTGATCGTATTTGGCGGTGAAATGGTGGCATGAAATATACCAAAATGGGTCTAGATCAATGCTTTGGGGTGTCTTCTAAATATAAATATATACATGTCAAAGGATATTCAGGGATTCCTGAAAGATATCAGTGTTCCAATGTAACTAGCGCTAATTTTGAAAAAAAGTGGTTTGGAAATAGCAAAGTGCTGCTTGTATTTATGGCCCTATAACTTGCAAAAAAAGCAAAGAACATGTAAACATTGGGTATTTCTAAACTTGGGACAAAATTTAGAAACTATTTAGAATGGGTGTATTTTGGTGGTTGTAGATGTGTAACAGATTTTGGGGGTAAAGGTTAGAAAAAGTGTGTTTTTTTTCAATTTTTTCCTCATATTTTATATTTTTTTATAGTAAATTATAAGATATGATGAAAATAATGGTATCTTTAGAAAGTCCATTTAATGGCGAGAAAAACGGTATATAATATGTGTGGGTAAAGTAAATGAGTAAGAGGAAAATTACAGCTAAACACAAACACTGCAGAAATGTAAAAATAGCCATTGTCATTAAGGGTAAGAAAATTGAAAAATGGTCCGGTCATTAAGGGGTTAAACTGCTTGTAATTCTTTTTTATTTTTTGTAATTTAGTGTTTGGTTTTTTGTATTATAGAATAGTTTATTTAATTGTATTCAATTGTAGGTAATTGTAGGTAATTTATTCAATTAATGTAATGATAGTGTAGTGTTAGGTTTAATTGTAACTTAGGTTAGGATTTATTTTACATGTAATTTTGTATTTATTTTAACTAGGTAGCTATTAAATAGTTATTAACTATTTAATAGCTTTTGTACCTAGTTAAAATAAATACAAAGTAAAATAAATATAAATCCTAAAATAGCTACAATGTAATTATTAATTATATTGTAGCTATATTAGGGTTTATTTTATAGGTAAGTATTTAGTTTTAAATAGGAATAATTTAGTTAATTTTAGGAATATTATTTCGTTTAATATAAATTATATTTATGTTAGGGGGTGTTAGGGTTAGGGTTAGAGTTATGTTTAGGGGTTAATAACTTTATTATAGTAGCGGCGACGGTGCGGGCGGGAGATTAGGGGTTAATATATGTAGGTAGGGAGCGGCGATGTTATGGAGGGCAGATTAGGGGTTAATACTATTTAGTCTAGTGTTTGCGAGGCGGGAGTGCGGCGGTTTAGGGGTTAATACATTTATTATAGTGGCGGCAAGGTCCGGTCGGCAGATTAGGGGTTAATAAATATAATATAGGGGTCGGCGGTGTTAGGGGCAGCAGATTAGGGGTTCATAGGGATAATGTAGTTTGCAGCGGTGTCCAGAGCAGAAGATTAGGGGTTAATAATAATATGCAGGGGTCAGCGATAGCGGGGGCGGCAGATTAGAGGTTAATAAGTGTAAGGTTAGGGGTGTTTAGACTCGGGGTTCATGTTAGGGTGTTATGTGCAGACTTAGATAGTGTTTCCCCATAGGAAACAATGGGGCTGCGTTAGGAGCTGAACGCTGTTTTTTTGCAGGTGTTTTTTTCAGCCAGCTCAGCCCCATTGTTTCCTATGGGGATATTGTGCACGAGCACGTTTTCCCAGCTTACCGCTACCGTAGGCAACGCTGGTATTGAGAGTTGAAGTGGAGCTAAGTTAGGCTCAACGCACCCTTTTTTGAGCCTAACGCAGCCCCTCAGACAACTCTAAATACCAGCGTTGTTGGAAAGGTGCGTTGGGAAAAAAAGCAGCGTTAGCTACGCCGGTCTTTACCGACAAAACTCTAAATCTAGCCGTAAGAGAACAAAGAACAATTGATAATAGGAGTAAATTAGAAAGTTGTTTAAAATTGCATGCTCTATCTGAATCATGAAAGTTTAATTTTGACTTGACTATTCCTTTAAGCAGCCAATCAAGATGCTAGAGAGGGGCATCTGGCATGTGAAGGCACAGTCATGCTGTTTACCTCCTCGGTATAAAGGAGTTTACTACAAAATCTCATGAGGTTTTAGTGATATCTCATGAGATCACAGTAAAGCAATGTGTGACATCAGCGCTGATCATGCTGTTTTTTTTTTTTTTAACATGTATCTGACAGAAGCTGAAGGATAACTGTTCACAGTTAAGGTGAAGAAATCTAGAGGGAAAATATCTTCCTTCTTTACATACAGATATTTAGGTGGTATTTTCTTGTCAGCTTTTTACAGATGTGCTGCATCACTTTATTTAGCATATGGGTATTATGCCCCTTTTAGTTCATTAGTCAAGTCAAAGGGACACTGAACCCAATTTTTTTTTCTTACATTCACATAGAGCATGCAATTTTAAGCAACTTTCTAATTTACTCATATTATCAATTTTTCTTCGTTCCCTTGGTATCTTTATTTGAAAAGCAGGAATGTAAGCTTAAAAGTCAGACCATTTTTGGTTCAGTACCCTGGGTAGCGCTTGCTGATTGGGGGCTACATTTAGGAGCCAAGAAGATAGGAGCCAAGGTAGAGCATGACTGTTACTTGACACAGATTATCAAGACTTGACACCCCAGCCCATGTGAGACAAGTAAGGATCTAGGCTCTCGGTCTATGTTTAACACTAGTGGCTGTTTCTCTCCTGACTAAGATCTACATGTTTGATGTATAGTGATATTCTTCCAGCCCTGCCTAGCACCTGAATTCTCCAATAGGAATCTTATGCAATCAGCCATGGTTCTTCCTTCATACCCATTACTGCAGAAAAAAGGCACTAACGTCATAACATCTCTTATTCACATTTATACAGAAAAACAGACCTGCACATTTCATGCTAAAGGATACTAATACTTTTCTACACTCTTGGTAAACATATATACCTCAGACTACAATACACTCATTTGTATTCAGGTACATTAACACTTCTATAATATACAGAGACACACACACCTATTATAAATAACTAAAAATATTTAGATGAAAAAACACAGATCTATATACTTAAATACTGCAGCTCAGATAGACCCCTGGACTAATACTATACACAAATATGCCGTATCAGATATATTTTCATGTTTAAATGTTTTTACTTGTGTAGTTATTTACAGCAGTGCAGTTACCATAGCAGTAATAAGGATGAGTGTGGTTGCTTAGTGACTGTTCATCTAATTAGCAGCCCGGATTTGCTCTACTGAATGTGTTACAGCTTTGGTCCTTCTTAGGATGTTGATGGTTGAGTGTGATAGAACATTAATTTGTTACTCAAACCACATTACTAATAGCCTGCTTATGTAACATGTCTGGAATATTAATTCCCAGGGATTTCATAATCACAGGCAAGTTATATACTAACAAAAAATCAAGCAGACCAGGTAACTCATTTTAATATAATGGTCAGCCTATTGGATCTGTTTAGTGATATCATGGAATCTCAATGTATTTACAGGGATCTAGATCTGTCAGTATTGCTGTAAAATGAAAACATAAACGTGATCATGTGGTAATATATATACATTTACATTATGGTGGTTTTGCTACGTTATTTGTATATAATGTTTTCTAGGCCAATCTAAACTAGTACGGGTTAATGTATTTATGATTTTTTAAAAAAGTGTTTGCTATGTATTATATGTCAGTATATCATGTTAAGGGAGGAATCCTCTTGCTTTTATAGTGGTTTGTTTACCTGAATAAAAGAAGATTTTTATTTAGCAACTATATTGTGACTGTTGGTGTTTGTTGGGGTCTTGGCAGTGACCCCTTATAGCAAACAATATTCATAAAAGTGTTGGAATGGAAGATTTTTGTTGAGAGTTGTTAACTTTACCATAAATCAGCAAAAAGCTCCCTTAGAAGTATTAAAGGGACACTGAACACTAAACATATTTCGTGCACCCCCCTCTAATCATGGGTGCTGCTATAATGGAACCTAGGTTACACTGCAGGCATCTGAAGGAGAGTTACTGCACATGTGCAAACAGGTCAGCACTGGAGTGTAGTGAAAGACAGATTTCAACATGGCGGCACCCATGACTAGAGGGAGGCGGGGCATATTTAGTGTTTTCAATGTCCCTTTAAGTATCTTATGAACCACTTAAAGTCTTTTTTTAGGGTCAAACTTTCAGACCACAGGCTTTGATGCCCACTAGAAACATAAAGAGCGATATAACAGTTAACTGACTGTCCTCTGGTTCCTCATCACCACTCATCTTTGAATGCTAGAAGGGACAGCACTTCAAATCACCTTTGTCCCTCTAGCTCCTGTTCATACCAGGATGTCTTTAACCATATCTGCCCCCTAAAGCTTTACTTGCCTGAAATATTGCTGTAGATCCATGTGGACCCATCTTTAAACCCTAACTACAGATCTATTTATAACTTTACTTTTCCAATAAACAAAATGTCATCACCTAATGTGAATATAACCTATCTCATGCATTTAGCAGTTTAATAAAACAAGTAGTTTTATTGTTTACATTATGTAAATTAATTATTTTTAAGTGGAAAAATACATTTTAATATGAAGTTCCTAAGTCCAACCAAAACCAAATGTTAGAGGCTAAGCTTGTGCAGCAAATCGAGGTTTTACTCCTGTGATTCAGCACTTTTCTGTATAGACATTTGATCAGCTACAGTGTTCATATAATACCCATCTCTTTTATATATAGAAATGTAAAAGTAACCATTTACACTCAGCTGTCATAAAATGATCAAGTAGTCAAGCTACACACAAACTTGTCTGAACTGAGCTGACACACAAGCATTCTCTTTAAAATAAACTTTCCTAGATCAGCGGAAAAGTCCCCTTCACTAAGTTATATAGACATTCATGTTTTGGGTGGATGCCATTGGGATGTTAACATATTGAAAAAAATACTTTTTAGACTTTAAATATACACAAATCTTCAAAATGGAAAAACTCAATAAAAGGGACATGAAACTCAATTTTTTTCTTTCATGATTCAGAAAGAGCATAACAATTTAAACAACTTTACAATTTACTATTGTTGTCAAATTTGCTTAATTATTTTCGAATCCTTTGTTAAAAGAGCAACAATGCATTACAGCGAGCTAGGAGCTAGATAAATACATCTGGCGAGTTACAGACAAGAGTGCATCTCTGTTCTATGCCTACCTAGGTATGCTTTTCAGTAACGGATACCAAGAGAATGAAGCAAATTAGATAATAAAAGCAAATTGGAAAGTTGTTTAAAATTACGTGCTCTATCTGAATCCTGAAAGTTATATTTTACTTTAATTTTCCATTTAATGCACTCTATACAATTAAATTAAACGTTAAAGGTATATGACAGTTACTTAAACATACGCCCATACATATTGTACAGCTACCCTGGGTTCTGGGGAAAAAGAGCCTTATTTGAACAAAATTAAAAGTGCGAACCCCACTGCTATGTTGTTGAACTTATTGACATAGTAATAAGAATAGTTATTGTTTTATATTTTATAATAAATCTACTCATTAGTTAGTTACTCATTAGTTAGAGCAATAATTTCCTATTGGGCAGCATAAGGCCTTTGTAAGAAAAAAAAAATACCAGTTCCCTCGCTACAACATTGAGCCCCACCCTGTGCTCTCCTTAAAACCTCCCTCTAGTACGTTTGACAGCTGTCCACAAAATATACTGGCAAATCTAACTGGGCACGATGGTCAGTGGGATCACACAAGAACCCCCACTCCCATTAAATATCTACCTTAGACCACACTCTTAATCCTATCATATACATTTTTCACAACTAAGCAGTCATTTTACCCTTTGGCTGCCTGTAGCATACAAATTTAATCATTGTACCTCTTTGGTTGACAGTAGCACATGTAAACTGCAGATTTTTGACCCCCTTGACTGTCTCTCATTTCTCTCTGCTCCATATTTGTAATGCATTGAGGCATAGGAAGCATTTTACATTTAATTAGGATTCATTGACACTTACAAAAAATGGACATTTAAGTGTCCAGTAATTTTGTGAATATTTTACTAGACAGCCTGCTAAAATATTGGGCTGTTTGGTTGAATTCTGGGCACCTGGCAACCCTACCTCTAAAAATGGTCTCCCTGTTGGATTCATGCCATGAGGGTTTCTGTTTGATTAGCATCTAAACTTTCTGTAAAGAGAACATCTGAAGACTTATCAGTACTGAGGAACCTACACCGGCTATCCAAAGACTAGCATGCAATTTTCAAAATACACTTTAAATTAATCTTATGGTCTTTTATAGAACTGATCACCCATATCTATATGATATGTCCCCCGCCAAGCACCTCAGTCATCTAAGGAAGACAGCAGTTGGGATTTAATCATCAGTACTAGTGATGTATGCCTATGGACTAAACTGAAACTAAGCACCAAATGAGATGTGCATTAGATCTACCAAAGATTACATTCAGGAAAAAGCTCTAGACTTGATGTTGACCTGACTTTCCAAGGGAATCACTAATGCTTCTTGCAGTTATTTTCTTCTACATACCTTTTTGTTCCCTCATGAACATTTTTTTTTATTATTATTATTACTATTATTTTATTTTTTTATTTGTTTAAATTTTTATTTTGCTGTCCCCTAGATTTACAAAGCCAGGGACAATGTTTCCAAAACCTTCAGTCCCTCACATTCCTATTATTTACTTAAGTTTGCTTAGCTTTTCATTATTTGATCACTGGGTTTGAAGAAATACATAGGTATAGGTAAGACATGACATTGGAAGAGACTGCTTCAATCTAAGTGAATCCAAGGGACTGAGCATTTCAGATTTTTGATTTTGTGTATGAATATTTATAAGGTGACATCCGTCCCAACTTTGGGACCTCTGTTCAGAAATGTTCTGGTGTCCAGGATTGTCCTGAATTTGCAGAGTCTGCCCTTCGCATTGTCCCAGATTTCTACTGAAGCTTGTCTCTGGGTTACATTTTAACCTAGCTGTGAACTTCAGTAGGGATTGGGGACAATGTGAGGGTCAGACTCTGCAAATTCAAGAAAAGGTGACATAGTCCTGATAGCCTAAGTAAGAGAGTTCCTCTGTCCCCCACCCCCATTCCATGTGCACTGGCCCGCACTTTGCCTGCACCGGAATTTGAGAAGGAAAGAAAAAGGGCGCCTCATAGTGTATTTCATATATGTAAAAAGTGGAAAAAGAGTAGAAATGCACCCATCCTGGAATAGGTGCAATACGGCAGGCTAACACTTAACAGTGGTTATTTCACTGATGGCAGGCTCTCGGTATGCTGGTGGATAGCATTCTCGTGTCAGGACAGCTCATTGCATCAGCCGCAATTGTCAGTTCAGTCCAGAACCCACTCTGTAAAACAAGCCGAGTGTAGAGGAAAACCATCCAATACCCCAAATAAATGGGCAAAATAGAAAGCGGACAACCTTCGTGTGGTAAGGTAAAAACACTTCTTCAATGAAAACTGCAACGCGTTTCTCGACCACGCTCTGGTAGTTTCTTCAGGCAGATAAAAACGAATACATGGCAAAGGGCTAACATTCCTTTAATGCACCTGATCGCATGTAGACCGGAAGTAGCCCTGTTTTGAAATGTTTAATCATATACATTTGTATCAAATTTTAATACAAAAATCTATTACAAAACAAACTTAAATGTTACAATATTATCACTTTGATCTAACAAAATACTCGCTATATTTGTAAAAAAAACAACAAACAATAGGGATTTACAAATTGGTTACAAAAATAGCGCAATTTTTCATATTGCCAAATGCATTTATATCATACAATTCAGTTAACTCTAATGTCAAAAGAACATAATCTTAAAACATAGAGTAAAACTAATTAGTTTTGTGATACAAAATAAAATTGTAATTCATATTCGCAGACTCAACTCCCCATATTTTATATTGTATATACAATTGTGATTATATTAAAGCTATATGAGCAGCTGGGAATGCATATCAAAATTTCCCAGACGAAAGTGTATATACAGTACAATAAATTCCCAAGTATTTAAAAAAATACATCTTTGTAAAATTCATATGCATCATGTGCCAAAATAAAAAAATAAAAACATACAAAATTAAAATTCAAGTAAAATTTAAAATTTAGATTTTAAATAAAAACTCAATGGCTTCTACTTATCAAGCTGTCAACCGCAAATACGCTGGAATTCCACAGCGAATTTGTGGCGAGGCTGATTCGCCATAGTTATCAAGCCCTACAGACTGGCAAAAGTAGAATATAGTGATGTAACATACGATCCGGCAGACTCAGTCCGACACAGATAGATACTTATGTCACTACAGATGTTTCGGCACAATCTGACTACTTTTGGAAGTTATCAAAGAAAGACCAGATACGCTCTGCACTTTTCCGGCCCAGCGTACCTGGAGGCGGCAGATCCCATAGGAATCAATGGGAGTCTGACAACAGCGAGAGCTCATGTTCGCTGCTGCCCGATATCCCATTGATTCCTATGGGAAATGTCTGCACCTAACACCCTAACATGTACCCCGAGTCTAAACACCCCTAATCTGCCCCCCCTACCCCACCGCCACCTACTTTATACTTATTAACCCCTAAACCGCCGCTCCCGGACCCCGCCGCAACTAAATAAAATGTTTAACCCCTAAACCACCGCTCCCGGACCCCGCCGCCACCTACATTATACCTATTAACCCCTAATCTGCCGCCCCTATACCGCCACCACATACATAAAGTTATTAACCCCTATCCTGCCGATCCCGGACCCCGCCGCAAATAAATTAATTGTTTAACCCCTAAACCGTCGTTCCTGGAGCCCACCGCCACCTACATTACATTTATTAACCCCTAATCTGCCCCCCCTACACCGCCGCCACCTACATTATATCTATTAACCCCTAAACCTAAGTCTAACCCTAACACCCCCCTAACTTAAATATTATTTAAATTAATCTAAATAAATATTCTTATAATTAAATAAATTATTCCTATTTAAAACTAAATACTTACCTATAAAATAAACCCTAAGCTAGCTACAATATAACTAATAGTTTCATCAGCCAATCGGATTTTTCCTACCTTAATTCCTATTGGCTGATTGAATCTTATCAGCCAATTGGAATTCAAGGGACGCCATCTTGGATGACGTCATTTAAAGGAACCGTCATTCTTCGTTTAGTCGTCGGGATCGATGGATGCTCAGCGTCGGATGTCTTAAAGATGGTGCCGCTCCTCGCTGGATGGAAGAAGATAGAAGATGCCGCTTGGATGAAGACTACTGCCCATCTGGAGGACCTCTTCTGGCCGGATTGGATGAAGACTTCTGCCCATCTGGAGGACCACTTCGCCCGGATTCGTTGAGGACTTAGGCCCAGCTGGGTGAAGACGGCTCAAGGTAGGGTGATCTTCAATGGGGTAGTGTTAGGTATTTTTAAGGGGGGTTTGGGTGGGTTTTAGAGTTAGGTTGGTTGTGTGGGTGGTGGGTTTTAATGTTGGGGGGGATGTATTTATTTTTTTACAGGTAAAAGAACGGATTACTTTGGGGCAATGCCCCATAAAAAGCCCTTTTAAGGGCTATTTGTAATTTAGTTTAGGGTAGGGAATTTTATTATTTTGAGGGGATTTTTTATTTTATTAGGGGGCTTAGATTAGGTGTAATTAGTTTAAACTTCTTGTAATTTTTTTTTATTTTCTGTAATTTAGATTTTTTTTTTGTACTTTAATTAATTTTAGTTATTTTTATTTAATTGTAGGTAATTGTATTTAATTCATTTAAATTATTTAATGGTAGTATAGTGTTAGGTGTAATTGTAACTTAGGTTAGGATTTATTTTACAGGTAAATTTGTCTTTATTTTAACTAGGTAGCTATTAAATAGTTAATAGATTAGGGGTTAATAAGTATAAGTAGGTGGTGGTGGGCTCCGGGAGCGACGGTTTAGGGGTTAAACATTTTATTTAGTTGCGGCGGGGTCTGGGATCAGCAGGATAGGGGTAACTTTATGTAGGTGGCATTGGCCTCCGGGAGCGGCGGTTTAGGGGTTCATATATTTATTATAGTTGCGGCGGGGTCCGGGAGCGGCTGTTTAGGGGTTAATATATTTATTATAGTTGTGGTGGGGTCCGGGAGTGGTGGTTTAGGGGTTAATAACTTTATTTAGTTGCGGGGGGGCTCCGGGAGCGGTGGTATAGGGCGTTAAACAGTATAGTATAGTGTGGGTGCTTAGTGACAGGCTAGCAAGAAAGCCGTAAAAAAGCCGATGAGCAGCAAGATCGATGACTGTCAGTTAACAACAGTCCGTACTTGGTGCGCAGCTTTTTGACAGCTTTCTTGATAAATTTGGCGAACGTATTCAGGTCCGCAGCGGCGATGTTAGGCAAGCTTAGGCGAGCGTATTGGGGCCGGCGAATGCTAGAAAGTAGACGGCTTGATAAGTAGAGGCCAATATGTGCATATGTATACACAGGTCCTAAATTCTCGAAATGTCAGGTAAGTAGAATAATACGAACAATGAATGGAAAACGGCGCATTGTTAGAATTTAAATCTGTGTGTAAAAAATCAAGAATATCTCAGAATAACCTGCAACGTGCAATCCAAATCGTAAAATGACACCATAGAAACAATAAACAAATAGTGTATATATATATATATATATATATATATATATATATATATATATATATACGCGTGTGTGCACTATCTCTGGAGTAACCCTCCACTGTATGATGGTATATATAGATGTCCAATGAATATGTGTATTAATGGATAAAAATGGTGGTCAATAGTTCCAAAATCCATCTCAGAAAGAGATTGAACTAGGACATAATGTCACTCCATATAAAAATAATCAAGTGAAAAAAGAATGTGATATTTCACTAGTGTGATGTATAGGATGGAGTGGATAACTTAAGTGAAATGGCGAAATAAATATATGAATCTACACTAATGTATGGTGTATGAAGGTGTAGGTATATATCTCATGAATGTGTGAGTCTAAAAAGTGATAGTAAGTGATATACGAATATAAGGGGTGTAACCATATATTAAGAGAATCTTGAGTGAATTAAAAGGTTGGTGCATGTGTGTGTACGTGCCCTGTGTATATGTGTGTGTATTTGCGAATCTAAGTGGTGGATGTATTTGTGAATATACAGATCTCGATTAATTGAATGCAGCTACATCAATATTGGCGTTGAGCCCCAAAGGTGACAAAGTCTGATTACAAATGTAACATTTTAAAGGGTGCCATGATTAACTCAAACCTATTAATGCTTCTTAAAATTACTATGAAGTTTAACTATTGATTAAATAGTATTGCATGGAGGACATTATTATAATTATTATGAATATACTATATTTACTGTATTACTATATACAGGTATATTCAGCTTAGCAGGGGCAGACTGTGACCAACCAGGGCCTTCAGGCAAAAATTAGGGAAAGGCCCCCTCCCCTCCCACCTTGCCCCCTATGACCCTCACCCATTGCCTGCCTACCTTGCCCCCAAACTCCATTTACAGTACCCCCAACATCAATGGACAGGGACCACATACTTCAATGCTCCCACAGACCCTCCCTCCAGGGCCAGACCCCACACTTCAGGGCCCCCAGAGCAATTGACCTCCTATCAAGGCGCAGGGTACCCACTCCAGGGTCAGACACAGAATCCCCACACCTGGGACAGGGCCCTTTTTTTGCCCACCCTTAGTCATTACTAGCACAGTTCCTGATCACCACAGCTCACAACCGCTAGCGCAGCTGTCAGCACCACCTTGGCAACGCCATTAATGGCGCTCCCTTATGGGCCAGACTTTTGGTCCAGGTCTTATTGCACTGAATGCTCAGACCGCCCCTGCAGCTATTCCATACAAGGATGCTATTGCTTCTTATGAAAAAAAGAGAGCATGGCATGGAAACACAAGGAAATTTTATTTTATCAGACCATTAAGAAAGAACAAAAAAACAAAACAATATATATATATATATATATATATATATATATATATATATATATATATATATAGATAGATAGATAGATAGATAGATAGATAGATAGATAGATAGATAGATAGATATATATATATCACAATCACTGCTGAGACGGATCCAGTTGTACAGAACATCTCATTTTCAAAAAGAGATTGCTAATTAATTTGAATGAAATATTAGATAGACTTTAATTATATTTTACGTGGTATTTTAAGTAGATTATGAATTGCTTGAGCGCAGTGATTGAAGGGTTGATGTGCGTTAAATATAAACTAATTAGTTCATTCTGCAAGCAGACATGATGATCATAAGAATGCAAATAAACACATTAATATTATGACAATAAGAATATGCCGCTGTCATGAACATGTGTAGCTCACAAAAAGGACTGACCATATTGTTAAAGCGTCTTAATGCTGTTTACTGTCGCCGTTAAAAAAATATCTCTTACTGCGCCATCTGCCCCATAATGAATTTAGATCTCTTGCTGTCAGCTGGGAAGCAGATTTGTACAAAATAATATGCAAATGATCATTTGCATAAATAATAAAAAAGATTCAAACAAGGGTAGAATTTTAAGCTAAAATCTTAACTGAAGAGGTAATCTTATAAAAAAACCGAAGTGCTGCAGATGCGGCAGTATGTATTTTTCATTTCAAACTTATCTCAAGTGAACGGTAGGAAAAACGCCCTTTCTATTATCCAAAATAATATCTTGTATCCCTATGTAATTGCTATGTCAGAATTTGACTGTTAATACATATGGGCACATTTTGTTAAAAATAAATTATGTTCGTTGCTTTTGATAGTTTTAAACGAGTGTCAATTGTCAACCAAACTCAGTTAAAGGACTACTAAACACAGTGCAATATCTTAATTAATAAATGCATAATAAAGAGACAATTCAAAATCAAATGAGTAATAGATATTTGTATGGCAAATGTCAAAGTTAGTTATATTTTGCTTCCTAATGCATCATGTGACAGACATAAGCCAATCACAAAATGTATATATGTATATCCTGTGAATATTGTGCATGCTCAGTAGGCATGGTGCCTCAGAAAGTGTGCAAATAAAATACTGTGCCATTTAGATAATGGAAGTAAATTGGAAAGTTGTTTAAAATGTTGTACTCTATCTGAATCATGGACGTTTAATTTTGACTTAACTGTCCCTTTAAATAAAGATTAAAGAGGCTAGTAAATAAAAAAGAAACAACTAGATCTTACAATATATCTGAGCGACATGCCTGCCAGCCTGGTATGGGCAGTCTCTGTGTATAACTCAGGCGATATGGGGCAAGGGGAATCCACAGAAGTCAGGCAGACCTCCCAACCCGTGTAAAAAAAACTGCATTATGCTAGGCTTTTGTGTGATTTTTGCATTTGAACCAACTGTAATCCATTTTAAAAACTCATCAAATGCAGTACAGCTGTAGTTCTTCTACAATAACCCTCTCCATATCTTGAATGGGTCAGTTCGACAGCTGTATTCCAATCCATTGAAAAAACAACAACACTTATTTAGAGGCTTTTCACATGATTTTTGTACTTTTCAAATTCTTCAAAGTCTATTTGGTTTCTTTTTGGACTGTGTTTTTACTAGTAAACATTTTATGCATGCTCAGTTACTAAACTATATTTTTATTTTTGGTTTCATAAAAAGGGAAGAATTTAGCTTAATTGAAGGAGTAAATGAGGAAGGTGGGAGGGAGTTGTACAGCTACACTACATAAAAAAAATATTTTGTGGGTTTTTTTTTTTATTAAAATAAATAAAAAATGATAGAAACAGCTGCCAGTATCTAATATGCCAGGAATTAGTTAGAAGGGGAGGGTAAGAGCGCTTTTTGGGAGGGATCGGGGAGGTGGGAAGGTATGGGGGTAATCCTACACTAAGGAAAATAATAAAAAAAATTAAATAAAAAAAAGGTGTAAAACTACATACTGGCAGATGGGGTGACCATTGGGGGGTGGGGAAGGGAAGAGAGCTGTTTGAGTAGGATCAGGTAGGGATCAGGAGATGGGAAGTGTCAGGTGGGAGGGTAATCTCTACACATGGGGGCCTATCTATCAAGCTCCGTATGGAGCTTTAGGGTTTGTGTTTCTGGCGAGCCTTCAGACTCTCCAGAAACACAAGTTATGGAGCAGCGGTCTAAAGACCGCTGCTCCATAACCTGTCAGTTTGCTCTGAGGTGGCTGACAGACATCGCCACAATTCAACCTGATCGAATACGATCAGGTTGATTGACACCCCCTGCTAGCGGCCGTGAATCTGCAGGGGGCAGCGTTGCACCAGCAGTTCACAAGAGCTACTGGTGCAATGCTGAATGCGGAGAGTGTATTGCTCTCCACATTCAGCAATGTTTGTCGGACATTATCCGCTGATTGGATCATGTCGGACAGACACATAATAAATAGGCCCCTAAAGCTAAAATTAACCTTACAAGATACCTGATTATCCCATTAACTGCTGGGAATAATAAAAGTGTGATGCACATCTGCAATTAGCAGCCTTCTAATTACTAAAAAGCAATGGCAAAACCATATATTTCTGAACAAAGGGGATCCCAAAGAAGCTTTTACAACCATTTGCACCATGATTGCACAAGCTGTTTGTAAATAATTTCAGTGAAAAACCTAAAGTTTGTGAAAAAGTTAAAGTTTTTTAAAATTTGATCGCATTTGGCGGTGAAATGGTGGCATGAAATATACCAAAGTGGGCCTAGATAAATACTTTGGGTTGTCTACTAATATATATATATATATATATATATATATCTATATATATATATATATATATATATATATAAATTTCTGTTTAAACGTAGTAATGGCAAAAAATACTAAAAATGTGCTGGTCTTTTGGGGAAGTTTTAGTCTGAAATGCCCGGTCCTTAAAGGGTTAATCTATTGGAAGACTGCAGAAAAAAGTTGTAAATACAAGGTGTTTACTGTCCCTTTAAATGTATCATTCCCAATGGGGATCTCGGAATGTATTATTCCCAATGGGGATCTCTGTCAGACTTATAGAATAGCCAACCGGGATTATTATAGTAAAAGAATAAATTTGTGGTTGTGCTATAACTATGAGACTGACGGTATGACAGTGCATGACTTTGTGCATTATTGGATTTTATGTTCCACTTTACTAACCTTGTTTACAATTATGACTGGCTCATACAAAAACAACAAAATCTTAAAGCACAATGTTATTGCTGGTTAAAAGGAAGTTTGTTTAATAAATGTGCCTTGAGGGGATGTGGGGCAGCTGAGTGTGTCTCAAGGTCTTGCGCTGCATCCCTCAATCTCAGATTAATCAGCAGATAAACTAACCATCCACACAATGAAAGGGCGATGGGGGAATTAGAACATCCCACTTTCCTTACTGCAGTGCTACAGAAAACAAAAACATCAGTTGCTGTCTAATCTAATGAAACTATACGGCTCCACATATTAAGCATGAGCGAGTCTGATTACCGCATAATAGGAAAGTGGCGGAGAGAAATCAGACATGTTACTTCATTGTGATTGGCAGGGCCTACTCTCATGCAATTGGCTGCCAGAGAGCAGGGGACAGGTTTGTGCAAGGAAATACTTTTGCAAGTGTAACTGCAGGCTGTGGGTGTACAGTTGAGATCCTTGTCAGCCCATCATTTAGACTTCTTTCTACAGAAGTCTAAGGCAGCCTTTTGTATAAAAGCTGTTTAGTCTTCTAGGTTGCATCACCATTGTGCTAATTAAGTTGAGGGGGAGGTGAAAACTGCCTTGATACTGTCCCTTCCTACCTAGCCACACCCCCAGACTGCCTAGCTATTCTTATCACTCATGGGCCTTCCTAACTTAGGGCCTGATTCTCTAAAGCTCTCTGGTCTGGTGAGATTCTATAAGAAGCCTCATAAATACTGTTAGACCCCTCCCCCAGAAAATACTCTAAAATATTTTTTTACCATGAGAATTGTGTATCTAATTAAAGGGATATTAAACAGTCAGTTTCAGTGTTGAAATAAAAAACACTAAGCAGTGGGTTATACTTAATATAAATTATTGCAATATGTATTATTGATAATTTTAAAAGGACTTATTTCTTTTAACTTCACTTCTGCAGTGTCCATTACTTGATGTCACAGCCCTACAAGGAATCTGGACTCTCTACAGGAAGGTTTATCTAGATTGATGTCATAGATCTTCTAGAGTAATTTGAGCTTGTTTACTATTCAGATAATGCTAGAGACAGTAAACCTATTTTGCTCATGCTCAGAAGAGGCTGAATGCAACTTAAGTTCAAAAGATTTCTCCTCTCTTATCTCCCTGAGGGTAGTGGTTACAATGAGAAGTTTTAAGTGTTCCTTTTTTTTTAATTAATTTATTAAAAGAGGACTGTTTAATATCCCTTTAATGGGAGTTTTATCATTTTCTGTATGTGACAGACATTTACATTATAATGTGGGGCTTAATAAAATAAGTTGTCAATTTCTCTCCGTACCAGTGAGTTTTTGAGAATCTGGCCCTTAGTCTCCAGCTTTCTGGGACCTAAAAAAGTAATTTCTGGAAATGCCATTGTTTTGTTTTGTGAGTACTGAAGCTTCACTCTATTGCTTCTGCCTGCTCCCCTTCATTGGACTAAGGGGCCGAATTATCAAGCTCCGAATGGAGCTTGATGAGGCTCGCCGGAAACAGAAGTTATGAAGCAGCGGTCTAAAGACCGCTGCTCCATAACTTGTCCACCTGCTCTGTGGCTGTGGACAGAAATCAACCCGATCGAATACGAATATTAATATTATTAATAATTATGATTATTATCATTATATTATTATTATTATTATTATTAGACATGTGCGATTCGGTTCGGTCCGAATCGAAATTCGGACGAATTTTGTCGAATTCGAAGATTCGGATCGATTCGAATTCCGAATTGCGGTAGTGCCGAATCTACCGAATAAATCCAAATTGATTCTAATTTATTCGGTAGATTCGGATGGATTCGGATTGCCATGTATTACACTAGTATTGTACAGTATACTAGTGTAATATACAGCACATCCAACTTAACACTGACCGAAATTCCGAATCGATTCAAATCGAATCGAACCGAATCGAACCAAACCGAATTTCCCACAAATCCGAAAGAATCCGAATGAATCCGAAACAAATTCATTCAATTTCTTCCGAATTCGAATCGATCCGAACCGAACCGAATTTTTCGCGGCTGCACATTATTATTATTATACATAATAAGATAAAAAACTGTTTTTGGTATGTTTTTCTTGCATTGCACTCATTATTATATATACAATTTAACATTTTTTCCACTTTCATAAAATCAGTTTGCATACATCCCATTATCATGCACAGGAACTTCTGTTTTTAAAAAAAAAAAAAAAATATCCCTTTTTAGATATAAAAAAAGAAGGAATGTCTTTAAAGACCTTTTCAAAGGGACACAAGACACACATTTTCTCTTTCATTATTCAGATAGAGAATACAATTTTAAACAACTTTCCAATTCACTTACATTATCTATTTTGCTTAATTCTCTTGCTATATTATTTTGAAGAAACAGCAATGCACATGGGTGAGCTAATAACATGAGGCATATATATGCAGCAACCAAACAACAGCTCCTGAGCCCACCTCGGTATGATTTTCAACAAAGGATGCCAAAAGAATGGAACAAATTAGATAGTAGTAGTAAATTGGAAAGTTGTTTAAAAGTGCATGCTCAGTGATGGCAAACCTATGGCACGCGTGCCACAGCTGGCAATCAGAGGCATCTCTGTTGGCATGCGAGCCATAAGTTCACAAACATCACCTACTAAACACCAAGAGACTCTGGTGGCCTGGCCTGTAAAAAGCGCACATTATTTACTTTTAGCGTAATAAGGGGCGGAATAAACTCAGTGTGCTAAACTTCAGTGCGCACACAGTGAGAGGCCGGAGGTGGGGAAAGACTGAGAAGCAGTAGTGGCGGCAGTAACTAATAATTCCGGACTTAACAGGTACGTTTCTGGGCTTTCATTAGGCAATTTGGTTCTTGAGTAGCGGGCGAACATATGCGATGTTCGATCCGCCTCCTATTCGTCATCATTGAGTAAACTTTGACCCTGTATCTCACAGTCTGCAGACACATTTCAGCCAATCAGCAGCAGACACTCCCTCCCAGACCCTCCCAGCTCCTGGACAGCAGCCATTTTAGATTCATTCTGATCCTGTATTCTTAGTGAGAGGAGGGATAGTGTAGCTGCTGCTGATTTTATAGGGAAATTGATAGCTAGGCTAGGGTATTCAGTGTCCACTACAGTCCTGAAGGACTCATCTGATCTCTGCTGTAAGGACAGCACCCCAAAAAGCCCTTTTTAGGGCTAGAACATCTTTTTTTTTTCTTTTTTTTTGCCTGTGTAATTTTGACCGTGAAACATCAGTCTGCTAGTGTAATCTAATTGCAGTTGCCTGCCTGCCAGTGTGTGTGCCAGGCCCACTTGCTAAGTGCCACCACTCATATCTGTTGTAACAGTAGTGTAAATTTTGTAAAAAAAAACTTTTTTGACTGTGAAACATCAGTCTGCTAGTGTAATCTAATTGCAGTTGCCTGCCTGCAAGCGTGTGTGCCAGGCCCACTTGCCAAGTTAGTGCCACCACTCATATTTGTTGTAACAGTAGTGTAAATATTTTAAAAAAAACTTTTTTGACTGTGAAACATCAGTCTGCTAGTGTAATCTAATTGCAGTTGCCTGCCTGCCAGCGTGTGTGCCAGGCCCACTTGCCAAGTTAGTGCCACCACTCATATTTGTTGTAACAGTAGTGTAAATATTTAAAAAAAAAACTTTTTTGACTGTGAAACATCAGTCTGCTAGTGTAATCTAATTGCAGTTGCCTGCCTGCCAGCGTGTGTGCCAGGCCCACTTGCCAAGTTAGTGACACCACTCATATTTGTTGTAACAGTAGTGTAAATATTTAAAAAAAAATCTTTTTTGACTGTGAAACATCAGTCTGCTAGTGTAATCTAATTGCAGTTGCCTGCCTGCCTGCCAGTGTGTATCCCAGGCCCACTTGCCAAGTTAGTGCCACCACTCATATTTGTTGTAACAGTAGTGTAAATATTTTTAAAAAAATTTTTTGACTGTGAAACATCAGTCTGCTAGTGTAATCTAATTGCAGTTGCCTGCCTGCCAGCGTGTGTGCCATGCCCACTTGCCAAGTTAGTGCCACCACTCATATTTGTTATAACAGTAGTGTAAATATTTAAAAAAAAAAAATTTGACTGTGAAACATCAGTCTGCTAGTGTAATCTAATTGCAGTTGCCTGCCTGCCTGCCAGCGTGTGTGCCAGGCCCACTTGCCAAGTTAGTGCCACCACTCATATTTGTTGTAACAGTAGTGTAAATATTTTAAAAAAAAAACTTTTTGGACTGTGAAACATCAGTCTGCTAGTGCAATCTAATTGCAGTTGCCTGCCTGCCAGCGTGTGTGCCAGGCCCACTTGCCAAGTTAGTGCCACCACTCATATTTGTTGTAACAGTAGTGTAAATATTTAAAAAAAAAACTTTTTTGACTGTGAAACATCAGTCTGCTAGTGTAATCTAATTGCAGTTGCCTGCCTGCCAGCGTGTGTGCCAGGCCCAATTGCCAAGTTAGTGCCACCACTCATATTTGTTGTAACAGTAGTGTAAATATTTAAAAAAAAAAAACTTTTTTGACTGTGAAACATCAGTCTGCTAGTGTAATCTAATTGCAGTTGCCTGCCTTCCAGCGTGTGTGCCAGGCCCACTTGCCAAGTTAGTGCCACCACTCTTTTTTGTTGTAACAGTAGTGTCAATATTTAAAAAAAAAACTTTTTTGACTGTGAAACATCAGTCTGCTAGTGTAATCTAATTGCAGTTGCCTGCCTGCCTGCTAGTGTGTGTGCCAGGCCCACTTGCCAAGTTAGTGCCACCACTCATATTTGTTGTAACAGTAGTGTAAATATTTTAAAAAAAAACTTTTTTGACTGTGAAACATCAGTCTGCTAGTGTAATCTAATTGCAGTTGCCTGCCTGCCAGCGTGTGTGCCAGGCTCACTTGCCAAGTTAGTTCCACCACTCATATTTGTTGTAACAGTAGTGTAAATATTTAAAAAAAAAAAACTTTTTTGACTGTGAAACATCAGTCTGCTAGTGTAATCTAATTGCAGTTGCCTGCCTACCAGCGTGTGTGCCAGGCCCACTTGCCAAGTTAGTGCCACCACTCATATTTGTTGTAACAGTAGTGTAAATATTTTTTTAAAAATTTTTTTTGACTGTGAAACATCAGTCTGCTAGTGTAATCTAATTGCAGTTGCCTGCCTGCCAGCGTGTGTGCCAGGCCCACTTGCCAAGTTAGTGCCACCACTCATATTTGTTGTAACAGTAGTGTAAATATTTTAAAAAAAAAATTTTGACTGTGAAATATCAGTCTGCTAGTGTAATCTAATTGCAGTTGCCTGCCTGCCAGCGTGTGTGCCAGGCCCAATTGCCAAGTTAGTGCCGCCACTCATATTTGTTGTAACAGTAGTGTAAATATTAAAAAAAAAACTTTTTTGACTGTGAAACATCAGTCTGCTAGTGTAATCTAATTGCAGTTGCCTGCCTGCCAGCGTGTGTGCCAGGCCCACTTGCCAAGTTAGTTCCACCACTCATATTTGTTGTAACAGTAGTGTAAATATTTAAAAAAAAAAAACTTTTTTGACTGTGAAACATCAGTCTGCTAGTGTAATCTAATTGCAGTTGCCTGCCTACCAGCGTGTGTGCCAGGCCCACTTGCCAAGTTAGTGCCACCACTCATATTTGTTGTAACAGTAGTGTAAATATTTTTTTAAAAAATTTTTTTGACTGTGAAACATCAGTCTGCTAGTGTAATCTAATTGCAGTTGCCTGCCTGCCAGCGTCTGTGCCAGGCCCACTTGCCAAGTTAGTGCCACCACTCATATTTGTTGTAACAGTAGTGTAAATATTTTAAAAAAAAATTTTGACTGTGAAATATCAGTCTGCTAGTGTAATCTAATTGCAGTTGCCTGCCTGCCTGCCAGCGTGTGTGCCAGGCCCAATTGCCAAGTTAGTGCCGCCACTCATATTTGTTGTAACAGTAGTGTAAATATTAAAAAAAAACTTTTTTGACTGTGAAACATCAGTCTGCTAGTGTAATCTAATTGCAGTTGCCTGCCTTCCAGCGTGTGTGCCAGGCTCACTTGCCAAGTTAGTGCCACCACTCATATTTGTTGTAACAGTAGTGTAAATATTTTTTAAAAAAACTTTTTTGACTGTGAAACATCAGTCTGCTAGTGTAATCTAATTGCAGTTGCCTGCCTGCCAGCGTGTGTGCCAGGCCCACTTGCCAAGTTAGTGCCACCACTCATATTTGTTGTAACAGTAGTGTAAATATTTAAAAAAAAAAACTTTTTTGACTGTGAAACATCAGTCTGCTAGTGTAATCTAATTGCAGTTGCCTGCCTGCCTGCCAGCGTGTGTGCCAGACCCACTTGCCAAGTTAGTGCCACCACTCATATTTGTTGTAACAGTAGTGTAAATATTTTAAAAAAAACTTTTTTGACTGTGAAACATCAGTCTGCTAGTGTAATCTAATTGCAGTTGCCTGCCTGCCAGCGTGTGTGCCATGCCCACTTGCCAAGTTAGTGCCACCACTCATATTTGTTGTAACAGTAGTGTAAATATTTAAAAAAAAACTTTTTTGACTGTGAAACATCAGTCTGCTAGTGTAATCTAATTGCAGTTGCCTGCCTGCCAGCGTGTGTGCCAGGCCCACTTGCCAACTAGTGCCACCAATCAAATTTGTTATAACAGTAGTGTAAATATTTTAAAAAAACCTTTTTTGACTGTGAAACATCAGTCTGCTAGTGTAATCTAATTGCAGTTGCCTGCCTGCCAGCGTGTGTGCCAGGCCCACTTGCCAACTAGTGCCACCACTCATATTTGTTGTAACAGTAGTGTAAAATAAACTTTTTTGACTGTGAAACATCAGTCTGCTTTTTTGTGTCAGGCTCACAGCATATACTGTGCCCACTTGCCCAGTGCCACCACTCATTTCTTGTTTAATAGTAGTGTAAGTGTACATTTAAAAAAAATAAACTTTTTGTGTTGTGAAACATCAGTCTGCTTTTTTGTGTCAGACTCACAGCGTATACTGTGTCCACTTTCCCAGTGGCACCACTCATATTTTGTTTAATAGTACTGTAAGTGTACATTTAAAAAAAAAAATGACAGGCAGAGGCAGGCCACCCCGCAGGTGCCGTCGTGGTCTTGGTGCTGTGATTCCCTTTGACCCTACAATAATGCCCAGTGTTCAGAGGCCACGTACCATGAACGCGAAAAGTTCTGAGGAGGACCTAGTTGACTGGCTAACACAGGACAACCAATTTTCTACAGCTTCCGCTCGGAACCTTGACGCACCATCCACCTCCAGCTTAGCTTCGGGGACCTCTCAAGTGACCAGTGCCACTCGCCCGCCTGCTGCCACCACCAACACTAGCACCACAGCCGCTTCACTTGATCTGTCAGAGGAGTTATTGACACATCAGTTGGAAGAAATGAGGGATGCGCAACCATCATTGACAGAGGATGTAGATAACAGTGATATGTCTCAGTCAGGCAGCATTACAGACATGGACGTACGGTGTGATGATGATGATGATGATGTTGTACCCGCTGCTGCTTCCTTTGTTGATTTGTCAGATACAAGTGAAGCGGTTGATGATGATGCGTCCGTGGATGTCACGTGGGTGCCCACTAGAAGAGAATTAGAACAGGGGGAAAGTTCAGATGGGGAGAGAGAGAGGAGGAGGAGACGAGTTGGAAGCAGGGGGAGGTCGTTGCAAGGCGCTAGTGGCACAGTCAGACAGCATGCATCGGCACCCGGGGTCAGCCAGACAGCACGCCAATCAACGCATGCTGTTGCCACCACCAGAATGCCGTCATCGCAGAGCTCAGCAGTGTAGCATTTTTTTTATGTGTCTGCCTCTGACAACAGCAATGCCATTTGCAACCTGTGCCCAAAGAAACTGAGTTGTGGGAAGTCCAACACCCACCTAGGTACAACTGCTTTGCGAAGGCACATGATCTCACATCACAAACACATGAGGACAAGCAGCACACAAACTCAAAGCCGCCATCCTCCTCCTGGTCCAGCATCTTCAGCCACGTCAACCACTGCTGTGCTCCTTGCCCCCTCTCAACTATCCGCCAATCCGTCTCTCTTCCGGAGCAATTCCTGCTCATCTGCCCACAGTCAAGTGTCTGTCAAGGACATGTTTGAGCGTAAGAAGCCAATGTCACCAAGTCACCCCGTTGCCCGGCGTCTGACAGCTGGTTTGTCTGAACTCTTAGCCCGCCAGCTTTTACCATACAAGCTGGTGGAGTCTGAGGCGTTCAAAAAAATTGTAGCTATTGGGACACCGCAGTGGAAGGTACCCGGCCGAAATTTCTTTGCACAAAAGGCAATCCCCAACCTGTACTCGATTGTGCGAAAGGAAGTAATGGCATGTCTGACACACAGTGTTGGGGCAAGGGTCCATCTGACTAATGATAGCTGGTCTGCAAAGCATGGTCAGGGCAGGTATATCACCTACACTGCGCATTGGGTAAACCTGACTCTGCAGAGGATGAGTTGGTGACATCGCCACGACTTGCAGGCAGGCCTGCTGCCACCTCCTCTACTCCTCCTACTCCATCCTCTTCCATAACTTCCTCGGCTGAGTCCTCTTCTGCTGCTGCATCTTGCTCCACATCAACGGCACCCCCCAAGCTCCCCAGGTACTATTCCACATCCCGGATACGGCAGTGTCACGCCGTCTTGGGGTTGACTTGCCTGAAAGCAGAGAGTTACACCGCAGCAGCACTCCTGTCCGCCTTGAATGCACAGGTGGATCAGTGGCTGACTCCGCACCAACTGGAGATCAGCAAAGTGGTTTCTGACAACGGAAGTAATTTGGTGGCGGCATTGAAATTGGGATGTGTGTAATCTGATTGTACAACGCTTTGTGCATAAGTACCCAGGCTTACAGGACGTCCTGAAGCAGGCCAGGAAGGTGTGTGGCCATTTCAGGCATTCCTACACGGCCATGGCGCACTTGTCAGATATCCAGCGGCGAAACAACCTGCCAGTGAGGCGCTTGAATTGCGACAGCCCGACACGTTGGAATTCAACACTCCTAATGTTCGACCGCCTGCTCCAACAAGAAAAAGCCGTTAACGAGTATTTGTATGACCGGGGTGCTAGGACAGCCTCTGGGGAGCTGGGAATTTTTTTTGCCACGTTACTGGATGCTCATGCGCAATGCCTGTAGGCTCATGCGTCCTTTTGAGGAGGTGACAAACCTAGTCAGTCGCACCGAAGGCACCATCAGCAACATCATACCATTTTGTTTTCTTCCTGGAGCATGCCCTGCGAAGAGTGCTGGATCAGGCCGTAGATGAGCGTGAAGAGGAAGAGTTGTGGTCACCATCACCACCAGAAACAGCCTTATCAGCATCACTTGCTGGACCAGCACCAACGCAGGGAGAGGATTGTGAGGAAGAGGAGTCAGAGGAGGAATGTGGCTTTGAGGAGGAGGAGGAAGACCAAGCACAACAGGCATCCCAGGGTGCTCATTGTCACCTATCTGGTACCCGTGGTGTTGTACATGGCTGGGGGGAAGAAGATACCTTCAGTGAGATCAGTGAGGACGAGGAACGGGACATGAGTAGCTCAGGATCCAACCTTGTGCAAATGGGGTCTTTCATGCTGTCGTGCCTGTTGAGGGACACTCGTATAAAAAAGCTGAAGGAGAACGAACTGTACTGGGTGTCCACGCTACTAGACCCCGGTATAAGCATAAAGTGACTGAAATGTTACCGAATTCCCTTAACTCGGAAAGGATGGAGCAGTTCAAAAATAAATTAAAAAATATGCTTTACACAGCGTATAAGGGTGATGTCACAGCACAACGGGAATCTAACAGGGGAAGAGGTGAAAGTAATACTCCTCCTCCCACGACCACGCCGGCAAGGACAGGACACTTTCCAGACGTGTTGTTGATGGAGGACATGCGGACCTTTTTAACTCCTATGCATCGCCACAGCCCTTCGGGATCCAGCCTCAGAGAACGACTCAACCGACAGGTAGCAGACTACCTCGCCTTAACTGCAGATCTCGACACTCTGAGGAGCGATGAACCCCTTGACTACTGGGTGTGCAGGCTTGACCTGTGGCCTGAGCTATCCCAATTTGCAATAGAACTTCTGGCCTGCCCCGCTTCAAGTGTCCTGTCAGAAAGGACCTTTAGTGCAGCAGGAGGTATTGTCACTGAGAAGAGAAGTCGCCTAGGTCAAAAAAGTCTTGATTACCTCACTTTTATTAAAATGAATGAGGAATGGATCCCGAAGGGACTGACATTGGGCGATACATTTGAGTAAAAAAGGCCTGATGAGATGAGCTGCCTTGGGCTAAAAATGGTCCACACGATGCTGTATTTTATCTTCGAATGCCGGATGACTTGCGTGACTTATCCGCCAACAACTAGGGTTCAAGCCGCAATGTTTTAGGGCACTTTCTAACTGTCAAACAAACATCAAGTTTTCTGGCCGCTGCTACATCAGCGGCTGCAACAATACCTAATTTTTCAGGCATGTGTACATGCCTAATTTTTCTGGCCTCTGGTGCTGCACTGTGGCTTCAAAACCCAAACAAAAAAAAGGCACATAACAGGGATTAAACTGCTAAGAATAGTACTACTTAACACACCACTCATATCTGGTGGCACAGTAGATTGCACGCGCAGTGCCCCAAATTTGAAGTAGGAGGACCGACCAAGCATCTTTTTCCATCTCCTGGTTCCTAAAAATTATCTCCGGGTTTCTAAAATCGATGCCATAACTGTACTCGATTGTGCAAAAGGAAGTAATGGCATATGGGGTCTTTCATGCTGTCGTGCCTGTTAAGGGTCGGGGACCCTCGTATAAAAAGGCTGAAGGAGAACGACCTGTACTGGGTGTCCAAGCATCTTTTTCCATCTCCCGGTTCCTAAAAATTATCTCTGGGTTCCTAAAATTGATGCCATACCCGTAATCGATTGTGCAAAAGGAAGTCATGGCATATGGGGTCTTTCATGCTGTCGTGCCTGTTGAGGGATGGGGACACTCGTATAAAAAGGCTGAAGGAGAATGACCTGTACTGGGTGTCCAAGCATCTTTTTCCATCTCCCGGTTCTGAAAATCCATGCCATATACACGTCCCCTGGCACCGCAACTGCCTCTGGGAACCTTACCATGGGTCCCAGACCGCACGCTATTGTAATTCTCTGTCTGGGAAATTATATATTTATCAAATCTATCTATTTATCTATCAAATCTATCTAACTATCAATCATATCTATCAAATGTATATTGCATCTATTGATCTATGTAATCTATGTATTTATCTATCAAATCTATCTATCTCGTGGCCGGACTGTTTTGTGACAGCCTGGTGTTTCGGCCAAATGTCCGTTGGACAAATGTCTGTCGGCTAAAAGTCTGGCCACGATTGCACGTGCAGTGCCCCAAATTTGAAGTACGAGGACTGTCTGGAATATCAAATCTATCTAACTATCAATCGTATCTATCAAATGTATATTTCATCTATTGATCTATGTAATCTATGTATCTATCAAATCTATCTCGTTGTTGTGCAAATGGACTGTTTGTGGTTGTTTGCGGTGCTTACACGGGGAGTTTGGTCTGTCACTGTGAAGCGGGCATAACCCTTACACTACCTGATCGATACAACATCATACCTGATGTTTTAAAGCACGTTATTCCAAACAATTTAGGAATGTTAGGTGATTTATGTCCTTTATGGCTTAAAACCAGACTCTGCATCAACTATGTAATTTTCTGTGGGAGTTTTGCCATGGATCCCCCTCCGGCATGCCACAGTCCAGGTGTTAGTCCCCTTAAAACAACTTTTCCATCACAATTGTGGTTATAAAGAGTCCCTGTTGGTTTTAAAGTTCGCCTGCCTATTGAAGTCAATGGTGGTTCGCCAAGTTCGCCGGTTCGCGTACAGTTGCGGAAGTTCGAGTCCACCGTTCGCGAACCGAAATTTTTAGGTTTGCGACATCACTATTCTTGAGAGGAGGCTGTATAGTTTGTTTTGGTGTTATTTTACATTCTGCTGCTGGTTTACTATGTAGTTTTGTGTCAGGTCAGGTAGGAAATATTTGTGCCTAAAAACGTCCTGCCTCCTGCCTACACTAGTAAGTTAATGTTCCATATCAGTTCATAAAGCTTCTCATATCTTTTAATGTATGGCTTTAATATGATTGGGTATGTGAGAGATGAAGAAACATTTGACTAGTTATAAAATGTAAAAAGTATTTTTGTAGACTTGATGTTGTGTGCTGGGGTATAGCATGGTTAGTGGTGTTACTTTGCATCTGCGGAAATAGCAGCATGTGTTTTATACTGGCAAATAGCTATTTGACATATATGTATCTAATTGTGGACTGCATGTGCATGCTTAATATTTTATTGATCTAATTTTGTTAGATTCTAACATGTTTTATGTGTTGTGTTTGTAGAAGAAAGTGAATTGAAGGGATATGCTTGGGATGCACAGCCGCAGCAACCTATAACAGAGCTCTTTGCTGTTCATTTTTAATTTTTTTAAATCACTGCCCCATGCCTTGGTAGTTATTCTGTATGCACAGCCCTCGTGTAAGCAAAGTATGCACATAGTGCCAGTGTTGAAAGAAAAAAAATGTTTTTACCTGTGTGTCTCTCTCCCCCTCTCCCCTTTGCTTTCTCTCCCCATCTCTCTCTCTTCCTCTCCCTCTCTCTTCCTCTCCCTTTCTCTCTTTTCCTCTCCCTCTCTCTCTTGTCCTCTCCCTCTCTCTCTCTTCCTCTCCCTCTCTCTCTCTCTCTCTCTCTCTCTTCCTCTCCCTCTCTCTCTCTCTCTCTCTTCCTCTCCCTCTCTCTCTCTTCTTCTCCCTGTCTCTCTTCCTCTCCCTGTCTTTCTCTCTTCTTCTCTTTCCCTCTCTCACTCTCCCCTTCTCTCTTTCTCTCCCTCTCTCTTTTCCACTCTCTCTTCCCCCTCTCTTTTCCTCTCCCTTTCTTCTTCTCCCTCCTTCTTTCTCTTCCTCTCTCTTTCTTTCTCTCTTCTCTTTCCGTCTCACTTTTCCTTTATTTTTTTTCCACTCTCTCTTCTTCTCATTCTCTCTCTCTTTCTCTCTTCCTCTCTCTTCTTCTCTTTCCCTCTCACTATGGCCTCTAGTTATCAAGCCATCTACTTTCTAGCATTCGCCGGCCCCAATACGCTCGCCTAACATTGCCGCCGGGGACCTGAATACGTTCACCAAATTTATCTAGAAAGCTGTCAAAAAGCTGCGCACCAAGTACGGACTGTTGTTAACTGACAGTCATCGATCTCACTGCTCATCGGCTTTTTTACAGCTTTCTTGCTAGCCCGTCACTAAGCACCCACACTATACTATACAGTTTTACCCCCTATACTGCCGCTCCCGGAGCCCCCCGCAACTAAATAAAGTTATTAACTCTTAAACCACCGCTCCTGGACCCCGCCGCAACTATAATAAATATATTAACCCCTAAACCGCCGCTCCTGGACCAATATATGAACCCCTAAACCGCCGCTCCCGGACCCCGCCGCCACCTGCATTATACCTATTAACCCCTACTCTTCCGCCCCCTATACCGCCCCCACCTACATAAACTTATTAACCCCTATCCTGCCGATCCCGGACCCCGCCGCAACTAAATAAAATGTTTAACTCCTAAACCGTCGCTCCCGGAGCCCACCACCACCTACATTATACTTATTAACCCCTAATCTGCCCCCCCTACACCGTCGCCACCTAAATTATATCTATTAACCCCTAAAACTAAGTCTAACCCTAACACCCCCTAACTTAAATATTATTTAAATTAATCTAAATAAATATTCCTATAATTAAATAAATTATTCCTATTTAAAACTAAATACTTACCTATAAAATAAACCCTAAGATAGCTACAATATAATTAATAATTACATTGTAGCTATCTTAGGGTTTATTTTTATTTTACAGGCAACTTTTTTAACTATTTAATAGCTACCTAGTTAAAATAAATACAAATATACCTGTAAAATAAAACCTAACCTAAGTTACAATTACACCTAACACTATACTACCATTAAATTAATTAAATACAATTACCTACAATTAAATAAAAATAACTAAAATTAACTAAAGTACAAAAAAAAAACCTCTAAATTACAGAAAATAAAAAAAATTACAAGAAGTTTAAACTAATTACACCTAATATAAGCCCCCTAATAAAATAAAAATCCCCCCAAAATAATAAAATTCCCTACCTTCTTGAAGACATCCGATGCGGAGCATCCATCGATCCCGAAGACTAAACGAAGAATGACGGTTCCTTTAAATTACGTCATCCAAGATGGCGTCCTTTGAATTCCGATTGGCTGATAGGATTATATCAGCCAATCGGAATTAAGGTAGGAAAAATCCAATTGGCTGATGAAATCAGCCAATCGGATTGACCTTGCATTCTATTGGCTGTTCCAATCAGCCAATAGAATGCGAGGTCAATCCGATTGGCTGATTGGATCAGCCAATCGGATTGAACTTCAATCCGATTGGCTGATTTCATCAGCCAATCGGATTTTTCCTACATTAATTCTGATTGACTGATAGAATCCTATCAGCCAATCAGAATTCAAGGGACGCCATTTTGGATGACGTCATTTAAAGGAACCATCATTCTTCGTTTAGTTGTCGGGATCGATGGATGCTCCACGTCGGATGTCTTCAAGATGGTGCCGCTCCTCGTCGGATGGAAGAAGATAGAAGATGCCGCTTGGATGAAGACTTCTGCCCATCTGGAGGACCTCTTCTGGCCGGATTGGATGAAGACTTCTGCCCATCTGGAGGACCACTTCGCCCGGATTCGTTGAGGACTTAGGCCCGGCTGGGTGAAGACGGCTCAAGGTAGGGTGATCTTCAATGGGGTAGTGTTAGGTTTTTTTAAGGGGGGTTTGGGTGGGTTTTAGAGTTAGGTTGGGTGTGGGTGGTGGGTTTTAATGTTGGGGGGGTTGTATTTCTTTTTTTACAAGTAAAAGAGCTGATTACTTTGGGGCAATGCCCCGTAAAAAGCCCTTTTAAGGACTATTTGTAATTTAATATAGGGTAGGGAATTTTATTATTTTGGGGGGATTTTTTATTTTATTAGGGGGCTTAGATTAGGTGTAATTAGTTTAAACTTCTTGTAATTTTTTTATTTGCCTGTAAAATAAAAATAAACCCTAAGATAGATACAATGTAATTATTAATTATATTGTAGCTATCTTAGGGTTTATTTTATAGGTAAGTATTTAGTTTTAAATAGGAATAATTTATTTAATTATAGGAATATTTATTTAGATTAATTTAAATAATATTTAAGTTAGGGGGGTTAGGGTTAGACTTAGGTTTAGGGGTTAATAGATATAATGTAGGTGGCGGCTGTGTAGGGGGGGCAGATTTGGAGTTAATAAATGTAATGTAGGTGGTGGTGGGCTCTTGGAGCGAAGGTTTAGGGGTTAAATAATTAATTTATTTGCGGTGGGATCCGGGATCGGCAGGATAGGGGTTAATAACTTTATGTAGGGGGTGGCGGTATAGGGGGCGGCAGATTAAGGGTTAATAGGTATAATGTAGGTGGCGGCGGGGTCCGGGAGTGGCAGTTTAGGGGTTAAACATTTTATTTAGTTGCGGCAGGGTCTGGGAGTGGCGGATTAGGGGTTAATAAGTATAATGTAGGTGGCAGCGGTGTCGGGTGGCGGTTTAGGGGTTAATAAGTATAAAGTAGGTGGCAGCAGTGTAGGGGGGGCAGATTAGGGGTGTTTAGACTCGGGGTACATGTTAGGGTGTTAGGTGCAGACACTTCCCATAGGAATCAATGGGATATCGGGCAGCAGCGAACATGAGCTCTCGCTGCTGTCAGACTCCCATTGATTCCTATGGGATCCGCCGCCTCCAGGGCGGCGGATTGAAAACCAGGTACGCTGGGCCGGAATAGTGGCGAGCGTACCTGGTTGTAGTTTGATAACTTCCAAAAGTAGTCAGATTGTGCCGAACTTGCATTCGGAACATCTGTAGTGACGTAACCATCGATCTGTGTCGGACTGAGTCCGGCGGATCGTATGTTACATCACTAGATTCTACTTTTGCCGGTCTGTATGGCTTGATAACTATGGCGAATCAGCCTCGCCACAAATACGCTGCGGAATTCCAGTGTATTTGCGGTTGACGGCTTGATAACTAGAGGCCTATTTCTCTTTCTCTCTCTCTTTATCTTGCTCTCCCCCTCACTTGCTCTCTCTCTTCTTCTCTTTCCCTCTCTCTATTCCTCTCCCTCTCACTTTTCCTTTATTTTTCTTCCCCTCTCACTCTCTTTCTTCCTCTCCCTCCCTTTCTCTTCTCTTTCCCTCTCCCAATTTTTCTTCCTCTCTTTCCCTCTCTCTCCCTCTCTCTTACTCTCCCTCTCTCTCTTCTTCTCTTTCCCTCTCTCTATTCCTCTCCTCTCACTTTCCTCTTCCTCTCCTCTCTTTTCCTCTCCCTCCTTTCTTATACTCCCTCTTCCACTCTCTGTTCCTCTCCCTCTTTCACTCCCTCTTCCTCTCTTTCCTCTCTTCCTCTCCCTCTCTTACTCACTCTTTCTCCTCTCTCTCTTTTCCTCTCTCTCTTCCACTCCCTCCTCTCCCTCTCTTACTCACTCTCTCTCGTTTCCACACTCTCTCTTCTTCTCCCTCCCTCTCTCTGTTCTTCTCCCTCTCACTTTTCCTCTTCCTCTATTTCTCTCTCTTTTATTCTCTCTTTTCCTCTCTCTTTTATTCTCTCTTTTCCTCTCTCTTTTCTTCTCTCTTTTCCTCTCTCTCTTATTCTCTCTTTTCCTCTCTCTTTTCTTCTCTATCTCTTCCACTCCCTCTCTCTCTCTTCGTTTTAAGATAATTGCAATAAGAAGCCTGACTCCTGTGTTTATGTGATTGCTAAATGTTCATATATTTAATTTTGTAAACTATGATGCTGTTTTTTCAATAAAAACTGTTTGTATCATTGAAACCTATTTTATTGTATTTTTATTTTGATACAAAAGCAGGTCATTAGCTCAGATAGTTGAATTAAGTGTTTTTGTAATAAAGACCCTTATTATTCAGGTTTCATTTCAGTGTTGGCACTTTGAGACAAATAAGTCGCTCTTGGTTGCAGTTTGGGCACTCCCTCAAAAAGGTTCTCCATCACTGCTCTATCAGAATCATGAAAGAAAAAAATTGGTTTCATGTCCCTTTAATTAATATTCAATGTCATGTTTATTATTATTAGTTTTGTATTATTTTATAGACTTGTATTCAATAGCTGATATATAAAGTTTAGTTTATTGTAATAACCATTCACTACAAAATCACCCTATATTACAAAGTGTTGTTGCTACTTTAGCTAAAGCAAATAGCTACATTAAATGGAAATACTGATTCTGTTTTGTGTCAATACTGAGTTTTCCCAAGGCACTATTCACACCATTTATATCTATTATGACATCCTTCAATTCTTTATCTGATTATCGCACATCAAGGCACTGCTTATGGGAAGGTGCATTTCCCAGGGCAGGAATGTTCTACTCTAAAATCAGACACAAAGACTATTAAAAATGTTATTTGGCTGAAATCCCAGATCAGACTTGGTTCTTAACCAATAACAGCCAAACATTGAACTCTTTAACTCATCTTTGGTTTTAATGCAATACTTCTTCCCACGGTATAATAACAAAAAGTCCATGACATCACTAAAAGATTTGCCAATCAAAAGCATACAATGCTTTGTTACAATCCCAGAATGCAATTTTCCCAGCCATATTTCTAACCTCATGCTAATGCAGATATGTGAGTGACTGTACATACTTATAAACAGAATTCATATTGCACAAAAGTTATAAAAATATCTTTCATTTGCAGGGTTTGTATTATGCGTCACTATAGTCAGGAAAAAAATGCTAATCAGGACAGACAAAATACTAGTCCAATTTCTTTCTAGACTGAGGCTTGTGCATTAGGGTGAATCTTCTGCCCTGGTTGTAGGATTGTTTGATGTTGATTTGATGCTCGGTTTACGTCCATAAAAAAACACACTTTTTAAAAGAAATATTTCTACCTTTATGTGATTAAACTTATGTACTTTCTTTTATGTTGCTGATGCTCCATCTGTTTTCGAGAGAATTCATTGAACAGTTACAGACTGACCTATTTTCTACAAGCGCTACCTACTTTCTTCTCAAACTGATTACTAAAGACAGGAACCTTTTTAAAATGTAATTTATTGTGGAAATGGCTACTTGTAAAATAAATTTACATGAAAAGGGATATAAATATTTATATGTAAGAATTAAACTGCAGGAGTACAATACATAGGTTATACTCCTAAAATCTATCATTCGTTCACCAAAACTAATATAATAATACACATAAAGAAGGGAATATCAGGGCAGATAAAATAAGGGATAAATTAAAAATTAAATAGAGGCGAGGAAATGAGAACGGAGATAGATAGTGACCAGGGGAAACACAAGACTTCAAAATAAATATGTAAAAAAGGGAAAGAGAAAGATGCTTAAAAAGAAGAAAATAAATGAAAAAATAGATAGAGAAGAAGAAAAAAAAAATAACGGGGAAACTGAACATTTTTCATGGCTGAAATAAAAACTGAAAGCAGATGGGTATAAGAAGTTACAGTAAGTGAGCAATGGATATATTATTATGGGCTTTATGAGAGGGAGGAAGGGCCCAAGTAATGTGTAAAAATCATATGTAGGGGGAGCACTGTACTATCCTTGGGGCTAAGAGTACAAGTCAAGCTCAGTCAATAGAACGCAGTGTGTTATTTTGCTCTCAGCCTTGAGCAAACAATAAAACACCATCAGGAGTTGCTGGTAATAATGCATTTTATCCAATGCAAAATGTTTAACAAAGCTATATTAATGCGCACACTATATAAATGGCTCTCCATTTACTTTTAGGTATTAACTGTTATGGCTTGATATTTTGTATTAAAAAACATGGAAAATGCATAGCAAAGATAATCAAAAACTCCACTACTTGAGCGGAATTTTTGCCCTTCCCAAGCTTAGTGCTTGAGCATTATCAGATATGAATTTTAGCGCACGTCCTCATAGAATTCTATTATATGAGAGGTAGAGAATACCTGTGCTGCCCGACATGAATATTGTAAAAATGCATTATACCACTACATAATATGTATTAACCATGGACTTGTAAAACTAACACTAAAATGCAAATATATTGCGCTCCAGCGATGTTAATGCCCCATACCACTCGCATTTTTGTGCTCCACTTATGATCTGCCCTAGATGTTCTTGTGATGCTGTAGTTGTGGCAGGATATTCTTGCCTTCTGTAAGACATGTGAAGCACTCAGCTAGTTTAAAAATGTTTCCTTTAGTTGCTATGACAGAGGTGGGGAACCTGGTTTGCATAGGTGGTCCTGTTGGTAAATCACTGTATACACTAAGGATGTTTTATTGGCTGGCAAGCAATGTTTTATGCTATTACTTATTGATACATTGCTGCACACCCAACCCTTGTGTTGCTGTTTGTATGTTGCTGCCAAGGACTCAGAATTTTAGTTTTGATGCTACTGGGTTTCATTTCTTCATAATGACAAAAATAATATAGGAGAGGAGTGAGAAAGTGAGAAAGTTTAAAAATTGATGGAGAATAAGTGGCATAACTAGATTTCACTAGGCCCCAGGACAAAGCCAGTTGGGGGTTTCCTATTTCACTAGTGCCCTTTCTGGCTATTTTCAGTCAACAGAGGCTGAACGACAGTCATTCATCCCTGTTGGGTAATCCACGCCAGAGAATATGTACTTGTGCAGCCTTCCTGTACAAATATGGTGGCAAGTTTTTCTTTACAACAACACTGTGGTAGCCATCTTGAAAACCTTGTCAACATATTTGTAAAGGTCAAGGCATATACTTTCTGCACACTGTGAGCCTTGTTTTTCACACAGAAGCCAGCCATGATGCAGGTGGAGCCCAAGTAATGTTTCTACTGCTGCCAGTTGGGCCCCTAGATGTGTGGGCCCGGTCTCAATAAAGTAGTTACACCCCTGAGAAGAATTTATTTTGTATAGTTATGAAACACGAGAAAAAAGATGTAGAGAGAAAAACTGGGCAGGCTATTTCTGTTATGGTAATAGCAATATATTAGGAAGGTGCAAATTATAGCTCTTAACATTTGGATTAGCCTTTTTTTATAACACAGCTTTTCAATGGCAAAAAAACATGACTGCTCAAATGGACTGAAGCTCTTCTCATAGCAAAAAGTTACATAATGCAGTCTATTATATTCATTCCTTATTTCATATCTTTTTATGCATGACCGAATAATTCCATTACTTTCCTACAGCAAACCTTAACTTCTAAATGGGAGCAAACACACTGAAATGTGAATATAAGCCTACACCATCCACCTACACACTGTTAATTTTTTTCCAAAAATAGACTAGGGCTCAGACCAGCTACTGAATTCAAGTATCTTAATTTAAAGTATTGGAAATGTAGCACTAGGTGCTTAAAATAGTTCTTTTAGAATCTTTATATTGGCCTGAAAGTAAAGCTAATCAAATCCTTGAGTGATGTCAACTTTAAAAGACCCATAGCTTAAGGTATGCATCTCCCTTTAATGTAAACATAAACAGAGTTATTGCTGGACTAGGACCATCTAGTGCAATGACGATGATCAGATATTCCGTCATTGCATTATAAAACTTGCTGGATGTTGCTGACAAAAGATCTTCCTAATATATTTAAAGCTGATATTGATTCAGATAGAGTGTTACATTTTAAACACATTCAAATTTATATCTATCTATTTTCAGCTTGACCTCTTTCTCTTAATATATTTATTTATAAAATATTTTACCAGGAAGGATACATTGAGATTTCTCTCGTTTTCAAGTATGTCCTGGGTCCATAAAACATTGCATTGATACAATAAAATACAAAAACAATATTTATACATTTAACATAGAATAGGTAGGAAATATATAATCAACCATGACAGGTGCATTCTGTTTTGAGATATGCAGAGATGGATCTCTTAAAAGATTTTAGGCTTGGGGAATGTTTTAAAGTGTGCGGGAGGTCGTTCCATAATTTAGGTGCTCTGTAGGAAAAGGAGGATTGAGCTGCTTTATTTTTGTATTGAGGCAAGCTAAATAATGTGCTGGTACTGGATCGGAGGTTATAGGAGGTAGGAACAGCTGGGGAGAGCATTCTGCTCAGGTAGGGTGGGAGCATCCCAGAAAGCTCTTAAACACAAGGCTGGAAAGATGGAGGGTGCGTCTGGATTCCAGCGACAGACAGTTTAGTTCTTTTAGCATGTCACATGGTTTGTCCTGTAGTTACATTGTAGCACAAAGCGGCAGAACGAGTTATACAGTGTATTTAGTTTATTAAGGTGAGTTTGTGGTGCAGGTGCATATACTACATCCCCATAATCCATGTTTGGCATCAGCATTTGCTGTACAATCTTTTCCTTTACTGTAGGGCTGAGGCAGGATTTGTTTCTGTACATGGCATCTAGTTTTGGATAGGGTTTAGATGCAAGTTTTTCTATGTGGAGGCCAAAAGATAGATTGTGGTCTAACAACATACCCAAGTATTTGAAAGACTGGACTGCGGTCAGTGTGCAATTTGATTTTGTTTTAATGCGTAGATGGGAATTTTGTAGTTTGTGTAATTTAGGTACCGTTCCAAAGATCGTTGTGACAGTTTTGTCAGTGTTTAGGAAGAGTTTGTTTTTTCAGATCCACTTTTCTACCTCTGTGAACTGGTCTTGGAGCACTGCCTCAAGCTGCGGCAGATCGGATTTGTTTGAATAGATTACCGTGTCATCTGCGTACATATGTACAGTTGAGGATTTGCAGACATTTGGCAGATCATTTATACATAATGTGAATAGTAGGGGTCCGAGAATGGAACCTTGGGGAACACCACACATGACCGGGAGAGGGAGGGAGTTGCTGTCAGAAATGGAGACATACTGAGATCGATCCGATACATATGATCGAAACCAGGTTAGCGGATGATCACCAATACCTGAGTTTTTTAGTTTGAGCAGTAGTATGTCGTGGTCTACTGTGTCAAAGGCAAAATCAAGGAAAATAGCTCCAGTTAGGTCTCCTGGTTTCATTCCAGTTTGGATGTCGTTGCAAACTTTTAGGAGGGCAGTTGTAGTGGAGTGATTTGGGAGAAAACCCGATTGAACAGGGGCCATATAGTTAGATTGTTGGTAATACTCACATAGTTGCGTATGGACGCATTTTTCTAAGATTCTTGACAATACTGGGAGCAATGATATTGGGCAATAGTTATTAACCAAGGTTAACTCACCACTGTTATGGATAGGCACTACTCTTGCAGTCTTCCAAAGTTTGGGAATGTATCCAGACACCAAGGATTTGTTAATTAGGGTTGTGACAGGTTTAGCAATTGCTGACGCACTGAGTTTCAACAGCATTGCTGGGATTTGATCAGGTCCAGACTGGTTTTTCAATTTTTAGATTATTAAGGTGTTTCTTAACGACATTGATGGGTACAGGTCTAAAATTTAACTTCTCTATATTGGGTCTTTGTAGATTTAGTGGGGCCTGATCCACATTTGTAGTTTCAGGATGTGTGTCATTTATTAGTTTGTCAATCTGGGTGGTGGAGCATCTGACAAAATAATTGTTAAAGGCATTTGCTACTTCTAAAGGAAGTTGCAAGGTTTGGTTGTCAACTTTGACAGTGGAGGGTTGGGAGTGGATTGGAGGAGTGTGTAAGTTATTTATGACTTTCCAAAACTTTCTAGGGTTTGATATGTTATTGTTCAGTTTTTCACAGAAATATTGGGCCTTGGCCAATTTTGTTTGTTTAGTGCATATATTTCACCATTTTCTATATACACAGTGATCGTTTAAAGAGCTAGTATGCTTGAATTTTGACCACAATGAATCCCGAAACTGGTACATTTGAATGAGGTCAGCAGTAATCCAATTCATATGCGCTCCTTTTACTCTCACCTTACGCAGCGGGGCATGCAAGTTCCAAACTTGTAGGAGTTCGAACTGAAGGAATTCAACTGCAGAGTCTAAATCTGGAATTAGGTTTAATCTGTACCAGGGGAGGTTCTTGATGTCATTTAGAAATGATTGAAGATTACATTTTTTGAAGGACCTTGTGATTTTAACCTTGGGAGGGGATTTAGTAGCCTTAATTTTGCGCACGCAGAAACCCAGTTGCTAAAACCCAGTTCCTTTCTATAAGAGCATCCTGAGGAAGGCTAAGGAACATGCACATGGTTTTAAAGGACATGAAAATACAAACAGAAATAGAAGCGCTAAACCAAGAATGAAAAACAGCTCAGTGACTTGTTCTATGGTGAGTAACCACAGGAGTCACCACAGGAGGCACCACAGGAGGCATCACATGAGGCACCACAGGAGGAACCACAGGAGGCACCACAGGAGGCACCACAGGAGGCATCACATGAGGCACCACAGGAGGCACCACAGGTGGCACCACATGAGAACAGACTCTTTTAGCCCAATTGTGCTTTTCACAGACGAGAACTTTGCTGAAGTATATCAGTCTGATTCCACCTAACAAGGTCAGTCCAGCCCCGAAATAGCAGGCAATCCTCCTCTAAAGGGACATGAAACCCACAATTTATTCTTCATGATTAAGACAGCAAAAAAGTTTAAAAAAAAATTCCAGTTTACTTTTATTATAACGTTTGCTTCATTCTCATGTTATTCTTTGTTGAACAGATATCCAGATTGGTAGTGTGCAATGCCTGGAGCACTAGATAACAGGTGCTGAAATCTAATGCTCGTTCTGATGTATAACATTCTTACAAAATGGCTGCCATATAGAGCTGCAGACACGTGTAAGCTCCTGAGCTTAACTTCCTGCTTTTCAATAAGTATACCAATTTGATAATAGAAGTAAATTGGACAGTTGTTTAAAATTATATTCTGTATCTGAATCATAAAAGAACATTTTGGTGTTTTATGTCCCTTTAAGCACTATATCCCAGCAATATTTCACACATAGTAAGTACATATAGTCAGTATATCTCTCATGGGAAGAGACCAAGGGGTCAATTTATCAAGCTCCATACGGAGCTTGATGCCCCGTGTTTCCGGTGAACCAGAAGGCTCGCCGGAAACAGAAGTTATGAAGCAGCAGTCTAGACCGCTGCTCCATAACCTGTCCGCCTGCTCTGAGACGGCAGACAGAAATCAACCCGATCGATTACGATTGGGCTGATTGACACCCCCTGCTAGCGGCCAGGTTAGAGCATTTATCGATGTGCAGCGGACATGATACGCTACATCGGATCATGTCCGGCCGCACTTACAGAAATTGACCACCGAGTTTCAACCAAGTATATCAAGAGAAAGAAATATATATGACAACAGCAGTATATTGGAAAGCTTTTTCAAAATGTTGTATCTGATTTACAAAAGTTTAATTTTGAGTTCTATACCCTATTAATTGAGGCTAAAAATGTGTCCTAAAGAGGAAGAGAGGTTATTACATAATACTTACTGAGGTGGTAAAAATACAGGACAAGTCACAATAAACGTTTATATAATATTTACATTTCTTTAGAGCCCTTGGGGGGCAGTTAAGAAGTAAAGTTAAAACACCACAAACTTTTTAGTTCTGGGGATTGACAGGCCATGCCCTTGCACGATTGGTCAAGTGAAAGCAAGGGGCTGAGTTGCATAAGGATAATCCTTGTGCAATGTGAAATACAGTAGAATTGTATAATCAACATGTGCATAATAAAATACAATACAGTACCACTCACTCTGAATTTTAAATGATCAGTAGATTTTTTTACTTTAGTTTGATGACCGCCTGTACCATGTGACAGCTGTCAGCCAATCACATCTCTTGCACATACTTAGTAGGAGCTGGTGCCTCGGAAAGTGTGTGCGTAAAAAGACTGCACAATAAGTAAATTGGAAGGTCTCCTAAAATTGCAAGCTTTATCTTAATCATGAACATTTTATCTTGACGTTAGTTTCCTTTTAAATGCAGGTTCGGGTGTACAGCAATCATGGGCAGACAGATTCTTTAGTTGGGAACCTTGTCTGTCAATGCTTTAATCCACTGGGTCAGATATATCTTTAAATGCTCTATAAAAAGCTTTATAAGTCAATATCTGCAACCAAAGAAGCCCCTCTGTTAGCACAACAGTCAACACATAGCAACTGTGAAGAATATAGAGATATCTCAGCAAGGGTGTGAAGTTGTTAGTCAGCTGTGTTAACAATAACATCCAAGTAACAACTGACAGATGCTGAAACAATTTTACATCCTGAACAAAAACAGACAGGACTATATGAAAAATAAAAAGAAGAGATACAATCCGGAAAAGCTGTGACTTTGGGTAATACAGGTTGGTCTGATTGTAATGTGCCCAATAACATAAACACAAGGGGGCCCATTTATCAAAGCGTCAATCTGGCGTCAATACATTACATTGCTGCTGTGGATCTACAGTACATAAATCGTCCTTATTTATTAAAAAGTCTGTCAAAAACACCTGCGTCAAGTACAGAGTGATGAGTGTCGGACTGTTGATAAATAAGAGTCATCGATGTAGCGGATATTCTGTTTTTTTCCAACGTTATTTATACCATATCATTACTGTCCATGAACAAGCACATTTCTCTAAAGCTAATCTTTTATTTCTCCTCTTTTAATGTCCAAGAAATAGCTTGACTTATACCTGAACAAACAATATTTTTTACATATATACAGTACATATATATATATTTACAAAATCTGAATTATTTTACATTTGCTGCTTTAAAGTATTAAGGAATGTTTTTTTTTAAATACCAGTTGTCACTTGCTCTAATTGACTAAAATCACTTAATATTTGGCAAGAGATAGCAAACCTGTTACAGATTTACTGTATATATTCAGACGTTTGCCTTTTTTTGGCTCTGCCCTATACTTTATCGCTGCCAGTGGATGCATCAAATCACAAACCTGCAGAGCTGAAGTCTCAGACTGGCAGTGCCAGAGTGCAAGGACAAGATAAGCTACGCGTCTATCACAGCTACACAGGATAACTGATATCCCCCTGCATGCTGTGGTACAAGCTAATAGTCTAGATACCTGCTAACAAACAATCTTCATATTAATGAGCCTTTAGATGATGTGCAACTCATTTCTTATGAGCATAACATTGCTTAAAAGCATTACAGAAATATGCATTAAGATCATTTGTCTATGTGCACAATACACATCAGCAGTTATGCAATATTCACTGTATTACACAAGATCTGCAAATAAAATGCATGCATTTAAATGTATCTTTAAGAGCAAATATGTTTTGCTTTGCAGTTCAGAGATATACCCTGTAAGAATTCACTGGGGATGCATGGGGTTTCAAAAACACCATAAATTTTTTCAGATTGTAGTAAAAATTTTTTTTTTTTTTATCAGATTGTACCCTTGTTTTGGAGAGTAGGAGGGACAAAAGAGCTCCTCCCTGCCATGTTCATACTGCTTAGTGGTGCCCCTAATCCAATGACATTGCCAGTGGGGCAAGGGCGGCACTAGCCCCCTAGAATAATGGCTGCCCCCCTGATGCTCCCCCAAACTGTAATTAGCCCTCATTTGCCCACTACCACTTTGCCAAGTTCCCAACAGCTCCACCGGACCCTACCCATGGAACTCCCCAATCTGCCCATGTCACACCTGCCCTCGCCCAATTGCAGTTCCACCCACAAAAACACTGGTGGCTGCCGGCAAGTGCCCCCATGCCAAAATCAGGGATAGGCAAAGACAAAGGCTGTGGCGGACATTTTCCAAAGTACAGACCTTAGTGAAGGACACCAAGGTACATTTGAAATATGAAACTTAAAAATATTATTTTATAGTGCTTGGTGTTATTATACTGATGCAGATACCACTGATCCTATAACCAGCCCTCCTCTGGCTATACCCATGTGCCAGTGTCACTACTGTGTCATTATATAGTGCTGTGTGTTACTATACTGATGCAGATACCACTGATTCTATAACCAGCCCTCCTCTGGCTATACCCATGTGCCAGTGTCACTACTGTGTCATTATATAGTGCTGGGTGTTATTATACTGATGCAGATACCACTGATTTTATAACCAGCCCTCCTCTGGCTATACCCATGTGCCAGTGTCACTACTGTATCATTATATAGTGCTAGGTGTTATTATACTGATGCAGATACCACTGATTCTATAACCAGCCATCCTCTGGCTATACCCATGTGCCAGTGTCACTACTGTGTCATTATATAGTGCTGGGTGTTACTATACTGATGCAGATACCACTGATTCTATAACCAGCCCTCCTCTGGCTATACTTATGTGCCAGTTTCACTACTGTGTCATTATATAGCGCTAGGTGTTATTATACTGATGCAGATACCACTGACCCTATAACCAGCCCTTGTCTGGCTATACGCATGTGCCAGTGTCACTACTGTGTCATTATATAGTGCTTGGTGTTATTATACTGACGCAGATACCACTGATTCTATAACCAGCCCTCCTCTGGCTATACCCATGTGCCAGTGTCACTACTGTGTCATTATATAGTGCTGGGTGTTATTATACTGATGCAGATACCACTGATCCTATAACCAGCCCTTGTCTGGCTATACGCATGTGCCAGTGTCACCACTGTGTCATTATATAGTGCTGGGTGTTATTATACAGATGCAGATACCACTGATCCTATAACCAGCCCTTGTCTGGCTATACGCATGTGCCAGTGTCACCACTGTGTCATTATATAGTGCTGGGTGTTATTATACTGATGCAGATACCACTGATCCTATAACCAGCCCTTGTCTGGCTATACGCATGTGCCAGTGTCACTACTGTGTCATTATATAGTGCTGGGTGTTACTATACTGATGCAGATACCACTGATCCTATAACAAGCCCTCATCTGGCTATACGCATGTGCCAGTGTCACTACTGTGTCTTTGTATAGCGCTTGGTGTTATTATACTGATGCAGATACCACTGATCCTATAACCAGCCCTCCTCTGGCTATACCCATGAGCCAGTGTCACTACTGTGTCTTTGTATAGCGCTTGGTGTTATTATACTGATGCAGATACCACTGATCCTATAACCAGCCCTCCTCTGGCTATACCCATGTGCCAGTGTCACTACTGTGTCATTATATAGTGCTGGGTGTTATTATAATATTGCAGATACCACTGATCCTATAACCAGCCCTTGTCTGGCTATACGCATGTGCCAGTGTCACTACTGTGTCTTTGTATAGAGTTGGGTGTTATTATACAGATGCAGATACACATCCAGTATTTCACACAGGCTTTATTTTTTCCATAACTTATCACCCAATATCACTAGCAGTCTCTTGACAAGCCACTAACTTTATTCACATTACATATTTTTTAATTCCTATTATTTAATCAGAAAGAAAAGATATACTAAGGTTGTGGTGGACATTGCAAGGGCTAGTCACGGACACCAATGTCCATGTACGAACACCTTGCCTAACCCTGGCCAAAATTCAGCAGATGTCACTGTTCTACACATCGATTTGTACCCACAGTAGGCCTGGCATGGATGCTTGAACATAGAAATCAGATAAAGATCTTTGTTTCGATACTTTTTTTATATTGTGGGCAATTTACATTAGTTTTTTTGGGATGAAAACTCTCTGTGGGTGTGGTCAATACTGCCATTGCCTGCTTACTTGTTTGCTGTGCTGTAAAGTATTCCTGAAATTTTTTCTCAAATGTTGGAAACTGAGTACACAGTTTGTTCCAAGCAATACTACTTTTAGTGTGCCTTACTGTAACTTGGACTAGATATTAGCCTTTGTAGATTTAGTTCCCATTTATGAACATGCAGGTGCTCACAATGTTCCCAGACAGGGAACCTATCCTTTTATGATCTAGGCCTGTGATGTGGCATCCACTACAAAAATGTAAGAGTACACAAGCAATCTCTTGTGCAGCTCCGCATCTTCTCTTGCATAAGTCTGGACTTGTCAATAATCCCTGGACGAATGAGTCCAGGATGTTATAAGTCTGCCACCTCTGAGGAGATGGAGAGTTTAGGAAGTACAAGAGCCTACCCCACTGCAGCTCCCAAGTTGGATCCAAAGCTTGATTAATGGAGCCCGTATTTGGCTTTAGTAAATCCAGAGCCTGTATCTTTCAGTAGACTTGATCAGCCCTAAACACAAGCTCTGTAACATATCTTACACTGGGTACATTTACAGTAAATAGCGTATTGTTCTAACTCTTAAGATTTTTTTAGGTCCAAGAATTTCCTTTTATGTCGACAACAATAAATACACTGAAAATTCATAACTGCAACATAAAAAAAGAATTAATATTAGCAAAAAGATTTAAAATGAAACTTGATGAAGACATCCGGTAAACATGCTTATTAATATCTCACTGTTAATATGCTGTGGAGATGGCTAGACAAACTAATAAGTAATGCGCCAGCTAGAATATAATATTGCCTACGGGTAAATTAATCTGCTGACTCCCACGGGCTAAGATAAGAGCGTGCTGCATCCTTTTTCTATGTAAAAACATGAATACAAAACTGTTTAATTTGGGGAATAGTAAGCAAGAAATGTAATGCCTTTGCTGTCCTAAGTGAGCGGATCAAACTGCATTGGCAAAAAAGAGAGAGGAGAGGTTAAAACAGGGCAATATCTGTCAAAAGAAGAGGATTGGGGAAGAGAAAAAGGAGGGAAAAGGCAGAAAAATAAAGAAACAATTTAAAAAATATATATGTATAGATATGGCTTAAAAAGGACTTTAAAGGGACAGTATAATTTGTATTGTATTAAAAGATAGATAATCCCTTTACTACCCATTCCCCAGTTTTGCATAATGAACAGTTATTTTAATACACTTTTTACCTCTGTGATTACCTTGTATCTAAGCCTCTGCAGACTGACCCCTTATTTCAATTCTTTTGACAGACTTGCATTTTAGCTAATCAGTGCTGACTCCTAGGTAACTCCATAGGAGTGAGCACAATGCTATCTATATGGCACACATGAACTAACACTGTCTGTGAAAAACTGTCAAAATGCACTTAAGAGGCGGCCTTCAAGGGCTTAGACATTAGCATATGAGCCTACCTAGGTTTAGCTTTAAACAAAGAATGCCAAGAGAACAAAACTATTTTGATGATAAAAGTAAATTGGAAAATTGTTTAAAATTATCTGAATCATGAAAGTTTTATTTTGATTAGACTGTCCCTTTAAACTCAAAGCATATATCAGCTACTAAGCACTGCACTAAAAAATAAATGTTTTAGAATGATTTAAAGGGACAGTCTACAGCAGAATTTTTATTGTTTTAAAATATAGATAATTCCTTTATTACCCATTCCCCAGTTGTGCATAACCAACACAGTTATATTACTATACTTTTAACCTCTGTGATTATCTTGTATCTAAGCCTCTGCAAACTGCCCCTTTATTTCAGTTCTTTTGACAGACTTACATTTTAGCCAATCAGTGCTTGCTCCCAGATAACTTCACGTGCACGAGCACAGTGTTATCTATATGAAATACGTGAACTAACACCCTCTAGTGGTGAAAAACTGTTAAAACGCATTCCGAAAAGAGGTGGCCTTCAAGGTCTAAGACATTTGCATATGAACCTCCTAGGTTAAGCTTTCAACTAAGAATACCAAGAGAACAAAGCAAAATTGGTGATAAAAGTAAATTGGAAAATTGTTTAAAATGACATGCTCTATCTGAATCATGACAGTTTATTTTGGCCTAGACTGTCCCTTTAACATTGTTATTTTACAATATTTTTCCCAACAGACACCTGTTCAAGTAAACTTCTCTTGAAAATCCTGATTATATTCATGTTCCTGGTCTGCTTTGCTGTAGGAACAGATGTGACATGAACTAACCAATCACTGTGTACTATGTTACAGCGTCAGGTACATTATTGATGTATGATGGATATATTCTAGCCTCTGGGTAGAAATTAAACAAGTACAGTTTTCAGAGTTATTTTACAGCAGGCAAAATAAACAACAAATGCATATTGCAAACTTTTGAATGATGGCAAACACATAAGTTTCACTTTATATGAAAGCCGACCATTAATGTAGGTGATCTATTATAAAATCGCCCCTCAAAGTGCATTAATTATATTGATCACGCACATCTCATTTCTCCATTTTATAACCACCCTAGTCACCTCTCCAGAAGAAAAAAAAACTTGCAGTGGGCGGTAGAGCCGATACAAAGCACCCTAAAGATTTCTATAGCAGTGCGCTCTTGAGTTGCTGTTACCTTCTAGTATTAGATGGATGTGCAGTGGTACCTGAGATTTAATGTCACAGGAAATGTAAAGCAAGAGTGTTGTGCTATAGAATTAGTGTGAGCAGTGTGCTTGTTATTGGCTGTACTGCCCTCCCATCAGCCTTAAAGGGACAAGAAACCCACATTTTTTCTTTCATTATTCAGATAGAACATGTGATTTTAAACAACTTTCCAATTTGCTTCTATTATCTAAATTGCTTCATTCTCTTGGTATCCTTAGTTGAAAAGCATATCTAGGTAGGCTCAGAGCAGCAATGCATTACTGGGAGCTAGCTACTGATTGGTAGCTGCACAAAAAAGCTTCTTTTCATCGGTTCACCAGATGTCTTCAGAAAGCTCCCAGCAGTGCATAGTTAAAAAAAAAAAAAAAGCTAATTGGATAAAAGAAGATAATTGGAAAGTTGGTTAAAATCACATGCTCTATTTGAATCATGAAAAAATAATAAAAATAAAAATATTGGGTTTCATGTCCCTTTAAGGACAAAAAATGTTTTTATGGAGAGGCTCTCGAGCATGATGATTTTAAAAGAAGAAAGACAGTAAGTTTCTAATATAAATAATGTTTTTAGAGGTGACCTTTTAATAGATCACCTTCATTAAAGTTGAAAAAATGACATGCTCTAAATTGTTAGAGGCTGTAATTTCAAGACTAGTGACCCTGCACTTCTATGTGTTTAACCCCCCCCCCCCCATGCACAGGGGTTAAACACATCATAGAAGTACCTCAGGACTACAGAGCACAGCTGGACTAGTGCTGCTGATTTGTCAGCGGCAGTTTCAGCTTGGGACCAGCAGTGCTCTGTGGATTCCATGCAGTGTAACACCCAATGATGTAATGGTTTTAATTATAAAATATTTTCTTGTCTGTTTTGCTACAGTAAAGTGATCTTGTTGGATTGTTGGATAGAACAAAAGTTGTTTCCAGGAGCTGGCCATGCGTGTTCTAAAGGCATAGTAGGGACTTTTCCCCGACACCTCAGTCCAGCATCCATAAACATTGTATAAACATTGTCCCACCTTGTGCTTTTTCAAAGCTGGCAAGATTGTGCTGCTTTTATTTTCTTTAATTTCCCTTAAAGGACCAGTAAACACATTAGATTTGCATAATCAACAAATGCAATATAACAAGACAATACAATAGCATTTACTCTGAATTTCAGGGGCCCGATCCGATATGCAGCATCGCCCGCAAAAGCCGGCGACGCCGAAATTTGCGCTGGTTTGGTATCCTATATACGGCGTAACCTAGAAGTTATGCTCGTATATTTCTGCCTTCGCCCGTTTTTTGGGCCATAGGCAGGTATATCAAACCAGCGCAGTTTGGTATCCAATATACAGCGTAAGGACTTACGTGGCGAAAATGGAGAAATCTTACTCCATTTTCACCTCGCCACAAAATGCAGTCGTAGTAAGCCTTACGCTGTCTATTTGAGCCCCGTAACTCCCTAAACTACCTGCCAAATAAAACCTAACACCTAACACATGCGCAATGTCTATCTACCTGTCAACCGCGATCCCCCGCCGCAATCCCTAATAAAGTATTTAACCCCTAAACCGCCGCTCCCGGACCCCGCCACCACCTACATTAAAACTATAACCCCCTAATGTGATCCCCCTACACCGTCGCCAGCTACATTACATACCCCCTAATGTGAGCCCATTACACCGCCGCCATCTACCTTACCTACCCCCTAAAGTGAGCCCCTACCCCGCCACCATCTACCTTACCTACCCCCTAAAGTGAGCCCCTTACACCGCCGCCATCTACCTTACCTACCCCCTAAAGTGAGCCCCTTACACCGCCGCCATCTACTTTATAAATATTAACCCCTAATTTAATCCCCCTACACCGCCGCCAGCTATATTAACTATATTAACCCTAATAATATTAGGGTTAATATAGTTAATATAGTTATTATATTATATATATTAACTATATTAACCCTAATTATATTAGGGTTAATATAGTTAATATCGTTATTATATTATATATATATTAAGTATAATAACCCTATCTAACTGTAACATCCCTAACTAAATTCTTATTAAAATAGATCTAATTAATATTAATATTATTAATTAAAATATTCCTATTTAAATCTAAATACTTACCTATAAAATAAACCCTAAGATAGCTACAATATAATTAATAATTACATTGTAGCTATTTTAGGGTTTATATTTATTTTACAGGTAACTTAGTATTTATTTTAACTAGGTACAATAGCTATTAAATAGTTAATAACTATTTAATAGCTACCTAGTTAAAATAATTACCAATTTACCTGTAAAATAAATCCTAACCTAAGTTACAAATACACCTACACTATCAATAAATTAAATAAACTACAAATATCAAAACTAAAATACAATAAAATAAACTAAACTAAATTACAAAAAACAAACAAACACTAAATTACAAAAAATAAAAAAAATTACAAGATTTTTAAGCTAATTACACCTATTCTAAGCCCCCTAATAAAATAATAAAGCCCCCAAAATAAAAAAATTTCCCTACCCTATTCTAAATTAAAAAAGTTCACAGCTCTTTTACCTTACCAGCCCTTAAAAGGGCCTTTTGCGGGGCATGCCCCAAAGAAAACAGCTCTTTTGCCTGTATAAAAAACACAATACCACCCCCCAACATTACAACCCACCACCCACATACCCCTATTCTAAACCCACCCAAACCCCCCTTAAAAAACCTAACACTACCCCACGAAGATCTCCCTACCTTGTCTTCACCCAGCCGGGCAGAACTCTTCATTCGATCCGGGCGATGTCCAATCAAGCGGCAGAGAAGTCTTCTTCCATCCGGGTGATGTCTTCAATCAAGCAGCAGTGAAGTCTTCTTCCATCCGGGCGATGTCTTCAATCAAGCGGCAGTGAAGTCTTCTTCCATCCGGCGATGTCTTCAAGCAAAGCGGCATCTTCAATCTTCTTTCTTCGCTCCGCCGCCGAGGAGCATCCATCCGGCACGAAGACTGAACGAGGAATGAGGTACCTTTAAATATGACGTCATCCAAGATGGCGTCCGTCGAATTCCAATTGGCTGATAGGATTCTATCAGCCAATCGGAATTAAGGTACAAAAATCTGATTGGCTGATTGAATCAGCCAATCAGATTCAAGTTCAATCCGATTGGTTGATTGGCGGTGCAGGGGGATTAAATTAGGGGTTAATATTTATAAACTAGATGGCAGCGGTGTAAGGGGCTCACTTTAGGGGGTAGGTAAGGTAGATGGCCGCGGTGTAAGGGGCTCACTTTAGGGGGTAGGTAAGATAGATGGCGGCGGGGTAGGAGCTCACTTTAGGGGGTAGGTAAGGTAGATGGTGGCGGTGTAAGGGGCTCACTTTAGGGGGTAGGTAAGGTAGATGGCGGCGGTGTAAGGGGCTCACTTTAGGGGGTAGGTAAGGTAGATGGCGGCGGGGTAGGGGCTCACATTAGGGGGTTATAGATTTAATATAGCTGGCGGCGGGGTCCGGGAGCGGCGGTTTAGGGGTTAATAACTTTATTAGGTGGCGGCGGGGTACGGGAGCGGCGGTTTAGGGGTTAATACATTTTTTATTGTTAGGATAGTGAGGGGTGATAGCGGATAGAGGGTTAGACGTGTCGGGCTATGTTTAGGAGGCGTGTTAGACAGTACGGGAGATTTTATAACTTAGTCAGGTTTTGTAGGCGCCGGCAATTTCTAAAGTGCCGTAAGTCACTGGCGACTCCAGAAATTTGTGCTTACGCAGATTTCTAGACATCGCTGGTTTGTCAGACTTATGGCACTTTAGCCTCTGACGGCGCCGTATATAGGATAGCTCAAGTTGCGAGCTGAAACTGCGGGCGGCGGGGGTTCCCTCGCTTGCGCCGCAAACTACGATCTTTATCGGATCGTGCCCCAAATGAGTAGTAGATTTTTTTCTAACAAATTTCAAAGTTATGTATATTTCCACTCCCCCTGTACCATGTGATAGCAATCAGCCAATCACAAATGCATATACGTATAGTCTGAGTTCTTGCACATGCTCAGTAGGAGCTGGTGACTCAAAAATTGTAAATATAAAAGACTGTGCACATTTTTTTTAATGTAAGTTAATTGGAAAGTAGTTTAAAATTACATGCTGTATCTGAATCATGAAAATTTATTTTGACCTGTCACAATTTTTTCTTTTCATGATTCAGATAGAGCATGTAATTCTAAACAACTTTCCAATTTACTTCTGTTTTGCTTAAAGGGACACTGAACCCAATTTTTTTTTTCTTTTGTGATTTAGATAGAGCACGACATTTTAAGCAACTTTCTAATTTACTCCTATTACCAAATTTTCATCATTCTCTTGGTATCTTTATTTGAAATAAAAGAATGGAAGTTTAGATGCCGGTCCATTTTTGGTGAATAACCTGGGTTGTTCTTGTTGATTGGTGGATAAATTCATCCACCAATAAAAAGTGCTGTTCAGAGTCTGAACCCAAAAAAAAGCTTAGATGCCTTCTTTTTCAAATAAAGATAGCAAGAGAACAAAAAAAAGGATAATAGCAGTAAATTAGAAAGTTGCTTAAAATGTAATGCTCTGTCTGAATCATGAAATAAAAAATTTGGGTTCAGCGTCCCTTTAATTCTCTTGATATCCTTTGTTGAAAAGCTTATCTAAATAGGCTCAGTAGCTGCTGATTGGTGGCTGCACATAGATGCCTCCTGTGATTGGCTCATGCATGTGCATTGTTATTTATTCAACAAAGGATTCCTAAAGAATGAAGCAAATTAGATAATAGAAGTAAATTGGAACGTTGTTTAAAATTGTATTTTCTATCTGAAATATGAAAGAATAATTCTGGGTTTCATGTCCCTTTAAACTGTATTCAAGCTTTCAGTTTTGCATTTGTTTAGACTGTTTAAAGAGAGTCTTCTTCTGATTTAATTTGTTTTGTTTTTAAAAACAGTTATGAGATTCTGTTTTCCTTTTGTACTGTAGTGATTCATTTCTGATGAGTATATGTAAAAATATCTTTAAAGGGACACAGAAGTCAAAATTATAGTTTCAGGATTCCGATATAGGGGCATATTTATCAAGCGCCATATGGAGCTTGAGGCCACTTGAATACGATCGGGTCGATTGACAACCCCTGCTAGCGGCCGATTGCAGGGGGCGGCATTGCACCGGCAGTTCACAAGAACTGCTGGTGCAATGATAAATGCCGACAGCGTATGCTGTCGGCATTTATCGATGTGCAACTTATTCGTACATTGTTAAATATGCCCCATAGCATGCGATTTAAAAAAAAAAATTCTTTTTATATGCTCAGTTTCTGAGGCTTCATCTCCTACTGAGCATGTGCAAAAAGTCACATGATACAGGGGAGGGAAAATTAGATTAACTTTAAAATTTACCATAAGATATTGTATTGCTCATTTCAAATTCAAAGTAAGTGCCATTGAATGATCTTTTTATATTGTATTAGTCAGTTATTTAATTTTGTTGTATACAATGGCCCTTTAATATCACTTTACAAAAAATAAATAACTAAATATTCCAGTGCTGAATAAACATAACTTATTTCCAATGTCCTTGTCCAATAATCCATCTGTGAAACTTGTTACTACGAGTCAGTGAGCTTCTATACTACAGTAGGTGATGTGCACCAATATATATTTCCAATTTAAAATCAGTCTAAGTTTTAACTGTGTGGTTATGAATGTTATTCTAAATATACAAAAGCATAAATACATCATTGCTTACCTTTTGTATGCAACAAATTATATACGCACACTTAGATAGACATTTTATTCACAGTTTTTCAATCAGAATTACAAGCGTTTCAGAGATTAGCTCATTGGTATAAAATATATTTGGAGATAAAAAAAATCTATAATACAAATCTACAAAACACATAGACTCCATGTGACACCGTTAATAAAAAATCAGTTCATATCACTATCTGTAAAAATTCTGCTTGTTGTGTGTAAGGATTTTAGAGGTCGTAAGATGCTCAGTTAAAAGTGCATAAAGCTGTCTTTTTGGTATCCTATGAAAATGTCACTGATGTGATGACAATGTCCAAATGTCCTATTAAAAATGTCACAGCTAGCACATTATCTCCGTCAATTCTCAGGCATTCTAAATGAGCCTTGGTTATGGTTAGTGTTAAAGGGACATGATACCCAAATGTTGAAGCACTTGAAACTGATGCAGCCAAGCTGTAAAAATCTGGCTAGAAAATATCACCTGAACATCTCTATGTAAAAAAGGAAGATATTTACCTCAACATTTCCTAAGTATTCACACTCCACTGTAAAGAGATTTTAAGCTGCCAATCAGGATGCTAGTCCCAAGACAAGCTAGGGAGATTGCATCTGTCATGTGCAGGTGCAGTCATGTTATTTTTCTATTCAGTTTATGGTAGTTTAGTGTGAAATCTCATGAGATCACTGCAAAGCAATGCAAGATCTCAGCTGATTGGCTATTGTGTTTTCTTTTTTTTCTTTTTTTCCCAACTTGCAGCTTTACAGCAGCTCGAACTGTTCACAGAGCACTTATTCTGGTGAGCTAAAGAAATTTTGAGGTAAAAGAGCTTCCCTTTTTACATAGAGATGCTCAGGTGATATATTCCTGTCAGCTTTTTACAGTTAAACTGCTTCACATTCAAGTGATTTAGCATATGAGTATTATGTCCCTTTAAAGACAGGGAGAGGAGAGTTGAAAAATGATGCAAAATAAAGAGTTGATGACCTTTTTGCAGCCAATGAGTTAGCAGTACTATCTTAGGTATGTAGGATTCTGACCGTGCAGGTTTTCGGCAGCTCTGTTAAGTCATGTCCCATGTTTACACTTCAATAATACATTTTGCTTCAAATGTAGGAAAATGTAACTTTTTAGAAAGATTAGTAAAAGTATTTGTTTTCTTGCAGATGGCTTTCTGGCAGGAAATGTACACACACTTGGAATAAAAAAAAATCTGTCCTTAAAGGGATATGAAACCCAAATTTCTTTTTTCACGAATCAGATAGAACATGCAATTTTAAGCAACTTTCTAATTTATTCCTATTATCCATTTTTCTTTGTTCTCTTTGTATCTTTATTTGAAAAGCAGGAATGTAATCTTAGGAGCCTGACCCATTTTTGGCTCAGCACCTGGGTAGCTCTTGCTCATTGGTGGCTTAAAGGGACAGTCAACACCAGAATTGTTGTTGTTTTAAAAGATAGATAATCCCTTAATTACCAATTCCCCAGTTTTGCATAACCAACAAAGTTATAATTATACACGTTTTACCTCTGTAATTACCTTGTATCTAAGCCTCAGCAGACTGCCCCCTTATTTCAGTTCTTTTGACAGACTTGCATTTTAGCCAATCAGAGCTGTCTCCATGGTAAATTCACGTGCATGAGCTCAATGTTATCTATATGAAACACGTGAACTAATGCCCTCTAGTGGTGAAAAATGATCAAAATGCATTTAGATTAGAGGCGGCCTTCAAGGTCTAAGAAATTAGCATATGAACCTCCTAGGTTTACCTTTCAACTAAGAATACCAAGAGAACAAAGCAAAATTGGTGATAAAAGTAAATTGGAAAGTTGTTTAAAATGACATGCCCTATTTGAAACATGAACGTTTTTTTTGGACTTGATCGTCCCTTTAATGTAGTCAATTTATTTCCAGTGATTAAAATTTTTCTTTTTGGTTTCTTTCTGTATATGAAATAACAGATTTTTGCTACATGAACACAACTTATTCAAATGGACTGAGTTTGCTACCAGAGCAGAACTCCTTATTTTATCATTATCTATATGTACAAAAGGCATCCTTATCTTATCTCTGTATACATAAAGCCCAATACAAAAGGCCTGAGGATCAAAAACTAACCGCTATGGAGACCTTATATTTTAATATATGAGTCTCTTCTTCACATAGATAACCCTGCATAGTGAGATAAAATCTCTCAAGGTAAAATTTGTGTTTCTACAATTCTTTGAGGGACCTTGCTGTACTGACAAGACCTCCTAGATCATCTTGTCTGAGCAGAGAGCTTTAGATCATCATTGGGCCCTTAGAGAGAGCAATAAAAAAGGAACATTTTAGTGCCTATTTCTCCCACTAGGAACATAATTTCCTCTCTTGACTCTCGTTTACATAGCTTTTCTGTACATATTAGTGCAATATTACATTTTTCAACTGGCAAAAGCATCTATTTCAAATGACAAAATAAAAGTAAACAAGTTATTGATAAACAATATATTACGCTCCAGCAAGATCATTGGGAACAAGACTATGTTTCAACCTAAATACATGAAGTTCAACCCCTTTATTTTGTGTTCATTGAACTTTATAAATATTGATCCAAAACAAAACAAACAAACAAAGTGTACTGGCATTGTAATCTATATAGACTCTTTCACAATCACATTTCTGTTATTTTAGTTCTTGTTAAGAAAATGTGTTTAGTGCAATAGTTTTGCATTATGAAGAAGCCCTCTATGTGCTCCCGTTTGATTTTTACATGAATATGGAAGAAAAAGAGAAAAGAGGAAAATATCATGTGATGTCTATTCACTCTCGGATTCACCAACAGAACAACTTCATGAGATAGCATTGGAATGATATTAAGGGCTCAAATCAATATGCATTAAAAGTTTTTAAGAATAATACTTAAAATTTCACTTTACTGAATAGTTGGATACAGAAAGACAGAGAGATGGACAGACAGACAGATGGACAGACAGACAGTTTGATGTTGACTTTACTGTCTCTTTAAAACAAGGTTTACAAAGTTTATATGAAAATCTTTATTGAAAGAATAGGCTTTGGCTAAATAGCCATTATAACAGCAATTACATCACCTATGACATCATCAATATGAGCATTTCTCATGTGACATTACAAATAGCATCACTGATGAAATCACATCAATCTGAAACAGTGAACCAGTAACTTAAAGGGACATTCTACTTGAAAATTGTTATTGTTTATTAAGATTATGCCTTTACTACCCATTCTCCAGCTTTGCATAACCAACATTGTTATATTAATATACTATATAACCTTTAAGTTTGTCTATTTCTAAATCCCTGAATCACCCCCTTATCTCAGTGCTTTTTGCAATCATTCAATAAAGCCAGACAGTGCTAGTTCAGGTGTGCCATATAGATAACATTGTGCTCACTCCTTTGGAGAATGATAATGGTTATACAAGAACCAGCACTGATTAGCTAAAATGCAAGATTGTAAAAAGCACTGAGATAAGGGTCAGTCTGCAGAGGCTTAGATGCAAGGAAATCATAGAGGTAAAAAGTATATTAATATAACAGTGTGGGTCATGCAAAACTGGGGAATAAGTAATAACGGGATTATCTACCTTTTTAAACAATAACAATTTTCATGTAGACTGTCCCTTTAAGACCTGCTTGGATATGACTAGGGTTTGACAAATTATCAGGCAGTGAGGCCTTAATTCTTTATATTATGTTTCAGAATTCAAACTGTAAGGATCATTCAAAAGACAATTTCCTCCATAAGTTTGAAAGAAGATAAGTTAATTGTGTGTCAGCATCCTTGCCTGCTAGTGTGTGTATATTATGTAAATAACTGTATATATGTATGTATATTATTGTGTGCGCCTCACTGTCAGTATGAGTGTAGGTCAGTGTCTATATGTATATTATGTGTAGGTCAGTGTCTATGTGTATATTATGTGTAGGTCAGTGTCTATGTGTATATTATGTGTAGGTTAGTGTCTGTGTATATTATGTGTAGGTTAGTGTCTATGTGTATATTATGTGTAGGTCAGTGTCTATATGTATATTATGTGTAGGTTAGTGTCTATGTGTATATTATGTGTAGGTCAGTGCCTATATGTATATTATGTGTAGGTTAGTGTCTATATGTATATTATGTGTAGGTCAGTGTCTATATGTATATTATGTGTAGGTCAGTGTCTATGTGTATATTATGTGTAGGTCAGTGTCTATATGTATATTATGTGTAGGTTAGTGTCTATGTGTATATTATGTGTAGGTCAGTGTCTATGTGTATATTATGTGTAGGTCAGTGTCTATATGTATATTATGTGTAGGTTAGTGTCTATGTGTATATTATGTGTAGGTCAGTGCCTATATGTATATTATGTGTAGGTTAGTGTCTATATGTATATTATGTGTAGGTCAGTGTCTATGTGTATATTATGTGTAGGTCAGTGTCTATATGTATATTATGTGCAGGTCAGTGTCTATGTGTATATTATGTGTAGGTCAGTGTCTATATGTATATTATGTGTAGGTCAGTGTCTATATGTATATTATGTGTAGGTCAGTGTCTATGTGTATATTATGTGTAGGTCAGTGTCTATGTGTATATTATGTGTAGGTCAGTGTCTATGTGTATATTATGTGTAGGTCAGTGTCTATGTGTATATTATGTGTAGGTTAGTGTCTATGTGTATATTATGTGTAGGTTAGTGTCTGTGTATATTATAATACAAATTTCAAATTTAAAGGGACAGCTTACTCCAGAATGTTTAAAAAGATAGATAATTCCTTTATTACCCATTCCCCAGTTTTGCATAACCAACACTGTTATACTAATATACTTTTTACCTCTGTGATTACCTTGTATCTAAGACTCTGCAGACTGCCCACTTATCTCAGTTCTTTTGACAGACATGAATTTTAGCCAATCAGTGCTGACTCATAAATAGTTACATGGGAGTGAGCACAATGTTATCCATATGACACACATGAGCTAGCTTTGAAAAACTGTCAAAATGCACTGAGATAAGAGGCAGCCTTCAACGGTTTAGAAATTAGCATACGAGCCTACCTAGGTTTAGCTTTCAACAAAGAATATCAAAAGAACAAAGCACATTTGATGATAAAAGTAATTTGGAAACAATGTGCCAACAGAATCTGCAGTGCTATACAGGGGTACATCAAATAAAGACAGGGAAGGCAGATTAGAACAGAATTACAGGACCCGGTTCCCCAGTTCTCCAGTCCTCAGGGCACACTAACATGGCAGATTATCATGATATCTGAACTAGAGCACACATAACATAATCAGCTAATCAGTAACCATGGTTACTAACCTGTTCCCACCCATCAGCTGATTATCTAGTTATCTAGTTCAAGTATCATGGAAATCAGGTCCATTAGTGTACCTTGTGGACGGGAGTTAAAAAAACACCACAGTAGACATTTTACATTCTAAGTAATAGCTGGAGACAAAAGAAAGAGTATAGAAATAAAAATAAATAAATCATGAAAGTACATTGTAAAAAATGTTCACTAAGTGTAATTAGACCTTTTATGGAGAAATACAAAGTCAAGTTCAATGTAACTTCATATTGTAACTTTAATGTCCCTTTAAATTAAAGTATATGTATTACGAGTTTAATGTCCCTTTAATTAAAAGTATATGTAATTTGCATGAGTGTGCATGTGTATGCTGTAATATTAGTATGTTGGTATTGTGGGGATCATTGTATGAGCTAATATATAATGCCCATGTATGTCACGCTGTCTCTTTCAATTAGTTTGTGTATGGTTAGTGCTTATGTATACGTCAGTGATAATACCTTATGTCATTCTGAGCAAATGTCACATGTGTGTATGGAAGTTTTTGTGCTTCAGTGTCAGACTGTGTGTGCTACAGTATTTGCATATCTGCCAATCTGGGCATATATTAGTGCCAGTATTTGAGTCTCTGCTTATGTGTGTGCCAAGTTATCAATCTGTATTTTGTTTGTCACAGGGACTCTGTGAAACAGTGTGTACTTAATTCACCAATAATAATAATTTGCTAGGTAAAGCTACGTAATAATATATCAAAGATATTTCCTACAACAGTGTACAGTGATCTGCTTAAAAGCAAAGTAGCCCTGGTATGATACACAAATGGTTTGTATCAACTAATTATTATTTCATAAAACACATATGTAAGGAGGTGTGAAAATGTTGCAAAACACCAACAGAATCCAGTCATACAGTGGAGCTGTATAACAATATGTAACCAATTGATACATGCAGTTTACATTTAACATAAAAGATGTTACAAGTGGGTGGAAAATTAATTATTATTTTTTTAAGTTTCCCAATAGTGGCAGCAGTTTATAACACAAAGGTATTTTATTTAAATTGTATAGTTTGATTTTTGCATGAAAGCAATACCACCACAAATTAACCAAGTACCACCCAAATATTGGTTATCAGTTACTAAGTACAAAGTTGGTTCAAAACAATTAGCCATCTTGTAAATAATTTAACACATAGAACATAATCTAACAGTAAATAAGGGTTACAAGATAATATATATATAAATATATATATATATATTTATATATATATATATACACACACACATTATTTGACATTTTGACATGTCACACAATTCACTTAAATCAATAATATGCTTACTATCCTTAGACTGCTAATTGAACATTGAATTTGATGTATCTGTAATATCTATATTCAGACAGATAATTGACTCCATCCATTTATATGTGGATATAAATGAAAACTGTTGCTTGATCTTTATTATACATCAAGCAATTTCATTATTATTGTGAACTGATTATGCAAGAGAAATACATATACATATTGTGTTCCAATACTGAATAAGTTAAAGCAAATGAATTATTTTCTCACCTCATCTCCTTGGGCAAATTGTGAACCCAGATCTATAAAATGTTCTACTTTGATAAAGCCATCAGCATCCTTGTCGCAAACATCAAACACTTCCTTCAGCTTCTTGAGGAAGTGGAGAATGTGCTCCTGGTCCCCAATAGGGATGCCTCCTGTCTCCATTAGGGAGACTAGCTAGTGCCCACACAGTGGATCGTGGATACAGCCGCCATGATCAGCTCCCTCTCATTGTAAAAATGTGTGTGACATCAGAGCAGCCTGAGAGAGGGAGAGAGAGAGAAAAGGGAGGTGTGGGGAGAGATGGAGATGAAGAGAGAGAGATGCCTAACAACACAGTGTGCAGGGATATTTAAACTTAATAGGGACAGATGACCAGTTCTGTTTTTTGTGTGTAGTCAAGCTCAATATATGGGTTACATTCATTTCTGTTTATTATTATAAATGTGTGATATATAAAGTGTAAATAACATTTTATTAATTTGTTATTTATTCTTTGTTTAATTTGTAGCAGCAACACTTGCTGAATTACAGTAGCAAATAGGCAAGCTGATTGCATATAGTCTCATAATATTGTGGGTTGAAAATGGTTTGCAAAACACCCAGTGAGATGTTTTAACGTAGTCTTTTAAATGGTTAATGTCTTCTAAATAAAACAAAAAAGAGAATATTAGTTGGTGTGGAAATAGCTTTAGAATGTTATTGTTTAATGTAGTGCTTTTGTAAGATCACTAACAGAATTGAAGTTTTACAGAAATAGTATAGCTTTATGAAATAAATGAAAATAAAGTCAGCATTGTTATTGTTTTAACCCTTTGTGTGCCTAGCAGTATGTTGCTAATCTCTAACACAGAGTTTAAAAAAGCTACCCAAACTGTTCTGGTCCAGCAAAGCCTTAATTGAAGGGATACTAAACCCACATTTTTTTCTTTCATGATTCAGATAGAGCATGCAATTTTAAGCAACTTTCTAATGTACTCCTATTATCAATTTTTTATCATTCTCTTGCTATCTTTATTTAAAAAAAACGGGAATATAAACCTTAAAGGGACACTGAACCCACATTTTTTCTTTCATGATTCAGATACAGCATGACATTTTAAGCAACTTTCTAATTTACTCCTATTATCAAATTTTCTTCATTCTCTTGGTATCTTTATTTGAAATGCAAGAATGTAAGTTTAGATGCCAGCCCATTTTTGGTGAACAACCTGGGTTGCTTTTGCTGATTGGTGGATAAATTCATCCACCAATAAAAAGTGATGTCCAGAGTTCTGAATGCTTAGATGCATTATTTTTCAAATAAAGGTAGCAAGAGAACAAATAAAAAAGGATAATAGGAGTAAATTAGAAGTTGCTTAAAATTGCATGCTCTATCTGAATCACGAAAGAAAACATTTGGTTTCAGTGTCCCTTTAATAGCCGGCCCATTTTTGGTTCAGATACCTGGGTAGTGCATGCTGATTGGTGGCTAAATGTAGCTAGCAATAAGCAAGAGCTATCCAGGGTGCTGAACCTAAAATGGGCCAGCTCCAACGCTTTACATTCCTGCTTTCTAAATAAAGATAGCAAGAGAATAAAGAAAAATTGATAATAGGAGTAAATTAGAAAGTTGCTTAAAATTGCATGATCTATCTGAATCATGGAAGAAAAAATGTGGGTTTAGTGTCCCTTTAAGGATCTAATTAAAAGCAAGAAGGTTGTATTTTTTCTGCTTCCTTGGAAATTGTAAAGAACAGTGGTGTAAGTTACCACCTAATTATAATTTAGAGCTCACCAGTGAGGCAAATCCTAAATGTAATCCCACTGTAATACATTTTAAACAGAATAATTAAATATGAGAGAGTTTCTCAAGCTTAGTGAATATGGTCTATATGATAATTTAGGGGCTGGTTATCTAAACTTTGCAAGATCAGACGTGGTTTTTCACGCTAACCCTCGCAGGGGCTTTTTGGAATTATCTTAAAAAGTGGCAGCCCCTGTGAGCAGTGCAATGTCTCCTATCGAAATTAATGGAGACAAAAATGTTTAGAGAATTATGCTGGGATTTTAAAGGAAATGTAATACACACCCATGGAACACCAATGTTCAGCCCATTTTACGAAAAAAGTTGGCTTTTACCTGCAAAGTTTCATCATGGTTATACCTGTCCATGGAATGCCCATAGAACACCTATATCTTTGCTATGTACTGTGATGACAATTGTTAATAAAAAAGTAATAAAATAATGAATAGTAACATTAATAATAAACCTATATGAGCTGGGGCATTATGGGTATCAGTGACGGAACTTCCATGCTCGCAAAGGTATCAGTTGCGACCTGGCCCGGAAGTTCCAACAGGCCCTAATAGCTCTGCATGCTAAGGCAATGTGGCTGTTCTCTGTAGCAACCCAAGGGTTGCAGATTTGATCCCCGGCGAGGTCCACTCAGCCTTTCATCCTTCCGAGGTTGATAAAATGAGCAGCGCCTTGAGACCCTTATGGGTGATTAGCCATGCTTTACAAATACATAATACATACTGCTGTAGAAGTCCAGGATGGGAGCAGGGGCCTGAAGTAAGTTATCGGCTGTGTGTGACAGTCAATGAAGGCTCATTAAAATTGGTGGGAAAGGCTCAGCCCCACCAAAAAATGATCCCAAAATATCTAATTGATAATATGCTGAATGAAATGGAGGCAACATTATGACTATCTTTAATATATGCTTTGCTTGCTTTGTGCGTATTTAGAAGCCCCAGAACTGCAGCTGACACGTGCCTGTGAGTTAATGTGACCGTACACACACTTTGTCATTATGCTTGTATTGTGGCTGGTGTCATATGATATCAGACAGGCATCCTGCTGTATGACTATCTTGTATTTACCAATATATCTTGCTTATACCTTCTTTTGTATGATTTAATTCACATTATTTCATTATTTATATTAATGGCAGACAAACAGTTAAACAAGGCCTTATTTAGACCTGACATATATTTTCTTATAAACGTTGTTTTTCTGCTATCCTAAGGTTATGCTTCTATTATGCCTGTTGCTGTCAATGGAAACTGTTTTTTGGTTGTTTTGTTTTTTTAACATTTGCCTTGAACCTTTAAAAATGTGCCACCCTCAAGTGTGTCTAAATTTCCTGGCAGCACATGTGTACATGTATGTGAGCGTGTATGGTTGTGTGTTTGAGAGTATGTATGTGAGCGTGTATGGTTGTGTGTTTGAGAGTATGTATGTGAGAGTGTGGTTGTGGGTGAGAGTATGTATGTGAGCGTGTATGGTTGTGTGTTTGAGAGTATGTATGTGAGCGTGTATGGTTGTGTGTTTGAGAGTATGTATGTGAGCGTGTATGGTTGTGTGTTTGAGAGTATGTATGTGAGCGTGTATGGTTGTGTGTTTGAGAGTATGTATGTGAGCGTGTATGGTTGTGTGTTTGAGAGCATGTATGTGAGCGTGTATGGTTGTGTGTTTGAGAGTATGTATGTGAGCGTGTATGGTTGTGTGTTTGAGAGTATGTATGTGAGCGTGTATGGTTGTGTGTTTGAGAGCATGTATGTGAGCGTGTATGGTTGTGTGTTTGAGAGTATGTATGTGAGCGTGTATGGTTGTGTGTTTGAGAGTATGTATGTGAGCGTGTATGGTTGTGTGTTTGAGAGTATGTATGTGAGCGTGTATGGTTGTGTGTTTAAGAGTATGTATGTGAGCGTGTATGGTTGTGTGTTTGAGAGTATGTATGTGAGCGTGTATGGTTGTGTGTTTAAGAGTATGTATGTGAGCGTGTATGGTTGTGTGTTTGAGAGTATGTATGTGAGCGTGTATGGTTGTGTGTTTGAGAGTATGTATGTGAGCGTGTATGGTTGTGTGTTTGAGAGTATGTATGTGAGCGTGTATGGTTGTGTGTTTGAGAGTATGTATGTGAGCGTGTATGGTTGTGTGTTTAAGAGTATGTATGTGAGAGTGTGGTTATGGGTGAGAGCATGTATGTGAGCGTGTATGGTTGTGTGTTTGAGAGTATGTATGTGAGAGTGTGGTTATGGGTGAGAGCATGTATGTGAGCGTGTATGGTTGTGTGTTTGAGAGTATGTATGTGAGAGTGTATGGTTGTGTGTTTGAGAGTATGTATGTGAGAGTGTATGCGTGCTCATTATGTACTGTATGTTTGTGCCTATGTGTGTTTGAGAGTATGTATGTGAGCGTGTATGGTTGTGTGTTTGAGAGTATGTATGTGAGCGTGTATGGTTGTGTGTTTGAGAGTATGTATGTGAGCGTGTATGGTTGTGTGTTTGAGAGTATGTATGTGAGCGTGTATGGTTGTGTGTTTGAGAGTATGTATGTGAGAGTGTGGTTGTGGGTGAGAGTATGTATGTGAGAGTGTGGTTATGGGTGAGAGTATGTATGTGAGCGTGTATGGTTGTGTGTTTGAGAGTATGTATGTGAGCGTGTATGGTTGTGTGTTTGAGAGTATGTATGTGAGCGTGTATGGTTGTGTGTTTGAGAGTATGTATGTGAGAGTGTGGTTATGGGTGAGAGTATGTATGTGAGCGTGTATGGTTGTGTGTTTGAGAGTATGTATGTGAGAGTGTGGTTATGGGTGAGAGTATGTATGTGAGAGTGTGGTTATGGGTGAGAGTATGTATGTGAGAGTATGGTTGTGTGTTTGAGAGTATGTATGTGAGAGTGTGGTTATGGGTGAGAGTATGTATGTGAGCGTGTATGGTTGTGTGTTTGAGAGTATGTATGTGAGAGTGTGGTTGTGGGTGAGAGCATGCATGTGAGAATGTATGCATGCTCATTATGTACTGTATGTTTGTGCCTATGTGTGTTTATGTTTGAGTGGTGCATACTGAAGGTATGGGGTGTGATTTCATATTCAGGGTTTAGTTTGGGAGTAGCCGAGGTGCTCCGCTAACTCAAAACTTTACCAACTGCCACTGGTGACAGCTAACAGGAGCCGCGTGTTGTCTGACGCATATGTGTGCTGAGGGTGAGATGGGGGAGTCTGGATTGGGGTTTTATGATGACTAGAGAGCTGTGTGCAAGGGGGAGGAGGCCTGAAAAAATGAGGAGGGGGCTGTGTGTGAGGGCGAGCGGGGCTGAGACGGTGAGCAGGGAGACTGAGGTGGTGATGGGGGGCTGTTTTTGAGGGAGGGAGGCTGAGAAGGGGATTGTTGGAGATAGCTAACGGGAGCTGCCTGGTTGAGAGGGGGGTTGAGAAGGTGTGATGGGGTCTTTGTGAAGAGGGAAGCAAAGAGGGTTAGGAGGTAGCTGTGTGTGAGGATGTAGGGACTTGGGAGCTAAGAGGGTGTGGAGGGGGCAGTGTAAAGGAGAGGGGGCTAAGAGGTTGAGAAGCTGAGGAGGTTGTTTGTTTTTCTTGGGGGGTGCCCTTCATGGATTCTTGCACCAGTCCCTGAGGTTTGTAGTTATGCCTTTGATGGGTATACTGTGCATGTGTAAATGGTGTGTTATTTATATGCCTTATACTGTGAAATTGTTTGTAACTATTTTAGTTAACTTTATAGTAAAGAGCATGTTATGACATCAGAAGCTGTGCCGAACGTTCAATTGAAAAGCATAGCCCGCACACCCGTCTCACTACTAGGATATGCTTGTTGAGTTGCGAATGAATATTATAATTTGTAAAGCCCATTGCTGCTGATATACGATAAACTGTGAATCTGGAAGGTAATTGCAATTTACAGTTTACATAGAACACGCCTATATGTAAATGTGGTTATTTGAAAATATAAATAAAATAATACATGGGGACAATATATTGCTTACTATGCGTTTATATGTATGTATATTTTTTAAAAGGTGAATTGGTAAAACAGTTCCAGTTCAATGTAAATTGCTGTGCTACAAGGATTTCCTTCTAGTGGTATAGCACTCATGCATTGTGGAAAAGGGACAATGCGCGCACCTGAAGTAGGCTGAGATGCCTTTTTCGGCTTTGCAATGCTGGGCAGCCAGATTGCTTGGGAATAGGTAATACATTTTAAAAGGTTTTTATGGAAAAAAAATATTTAAATTTTTTTTAATTATTAAGTAATAATGTTTGTGCTAATATACAGTTAGGTCTGAAAATAATTGAACACTGACACAATCTTAATAATTCTGGCTCTGTACGCCACCACAATGGATTTGAAATGAAACAACTGAGATGTAATTGAATTACAGACTTTCATCTTTAATTCAAGGGGTTGAACAAAAATATTATATGAAACGTTTACGAATTGCATTAATTTTCATACACAGTCCCCTTATTTCAGGGGCTCAAATGTTATTGGACAAATTAACATACTTTGTGAAGAATCCTATGCATGCCATGACTGCTTAAAGTCTGGAACTCATGGAAATCACCAAACACTGGGTTTCCTCCTTTGTTATGCCAGGCCAGCTGTCTTCCTTTGCTGTTTGTTTGTGGGTCTTTGTGCCTTAAGTTTTGTCTTCAGCAAGTGAAATGCATGCTCGATCAGGTTGAGATCGGGTTGCTTTCGCAGTATGTTTTGGGTCATAGTCTATCTGTAAAGTGAAGTGCTGTCCAATCAACTTCGCTGAATTTGGCTGAATCTGAGCAGAAAATATATCCCTTTACACTTCTGTCCTCTATTACATCATCAATAAACACTAGTGACCCAGTGCCATTGGTAGCCATGCATGCCCATGCCATCACACTGCCTTGCCTTCACCATGTTTTATTGATATTGTGGTGAGCTGTTCCAAGCCTTCTCCATACTTTTTTCTTCCCATCATTCTAGTACAGGTTGATCTTAGTTTCATCTGTCCAAAGACTGCTGTTTCAGAATTGGACTGGCTTTTTTAGATATTTTTTGGCAAAGTCTAATCTGGCCTTTCTATTCTTGAGGCTTATGAATGGTTTGCACCTTGGGATGAACCCTCTGTATTTGCTCTCGTGAAGTCTTCTCTTTATGGTACACTTGGATAATGATATGCCTACCTCCTGGAGAGTGTTCTTCACTTGACTGGATGTTGTGAAGGGATTTTCTTTACCAGGGAAAGGATCTTACGATCATCCACCACTGTTGTCTTCTGTGGACGTCCAGGCCTTTTTGGGTTCTATTTATCATCATAATTCTTCTACTTTTGCGCCTATAATTACTCTTTCGGATTTATTCTCTGATTTATCAACTCAATTTTATGACCAAAAATGATCAAATAAGACCGCAAAATTCGCCCACTCTATTCTCTCTTGCTAAGGCGCACAGGTGCACCAAATACAGCGTAAAAATGCTGTATTTCGGTCGTATTTAGAGAAATACTCCTAAGTAATCGCCGAAAATCATATTTATCATTATTTTGCGCCAAAGGAGAACCTAAAATTCTCCTATAAATCCGACTGTAAAAGTACTCCATAACCATTGTGGAGAACATTGAATTTATTCCTTTATTTTCTTCAGAGAATATGGAGTTCTTTTTTATTTTGGCTGCTATTTCCATTGCACGGTCCCCTGAAAATCGTCAAAATGATGGAAATATACCTTTACGGAGATGCCAAAGAGTTCCAAGATTGTTTCTGCCCCGTTGTGGACTTGAGGCATTATCTGATAAACAAATTCCGGCTTAATCGTGATAGCATACTCAATCTTTATTCTTTAATTAAAAATGACATTGATCCCAGAACTAGAAGAACAAGGGCAATATGCATCCATGTCAATTCAAATTTTGGCTGTAATGTCCCTTTAAAACAAGTGTGATTATCTTAAAAGGACTGAATTCCAGGTTTGATTTAATAAATTATTGGGAGTGAATTATAGACATCAACAGGGATGCTATTGGGACAATTGTATATATTCCCCCAGATGAGGATTTATTGCATATATGTCTTACAGTGTAGATACCCAATATATATACCTCAATTAATGGTTCATATATAGGGGATTTGATTATATAGAATCATCAGATTGCCACCACTGTCTATCTCCCTTCCCCTCCTACAGTTCAAAAAGTTCATCTAATGCAATAGAATCAGAGGGTTAATAGGTAACACTCTAACTGACTGCAGTTTACACACATCCAACTGATGTAAAATAATAAGAGGAACATAACGTCTTACCCCCTATCTGATATACAAGGAGCCATATAATGACGCTAGTGACAATTAATAAGTATCCCATCTGCCATATATATTCATTGATGAACTAGGGACAATTATATTTTGCCCAGTTAGTCTGGTACACTACACATTTTTGCACTCAAATACCTCTTGATCTCAACGATTCTGTATATATACATATTCAGTGTTTGTGACTGACTGTGATTTGCTTGTTCTGACACACCGTGTAGTCAGTATTTGTGTCAACCATCAAATGTTTATTAACCAGTGTGTTGAGTTACCGTGATTTTGTCACATGCATCTTTGGTAATGGACAACATTAGTGGTTTGCAGATTGTCCAAACAAGTTGTATATTTGGCACATTGTAAATAATGCACAAATATCCTAACTGTGCTAGTTCAGCTAATGATTGTACATAGTTATATACCAATGAAAACATATTGTATATTAGCATGCAGCAATCCAACTAACTTTATGAATTATGTGTATTCTGACTTGCGTTTTTGGGTACACAGAAGTATTAAATATGGAATGTATATATTAGTGTTCTCACTTATGGTCTGGCTGATTACAGCAAGAGAGTAGCGCAATTGTGTGTTTTTAATTAGCAGTTATCTTTGAGCCAATGATATTCTTAGATTTGCTTTTAAATAGCAGGAGCTAACACAGCACTATAGGCTATGACTACGGCTTAATTGCCGAAACGCGTAAGCCCAGTGCTGCGCTCACTCTGCCAAGCTGTGGCGATTTCCATTGTATGTTTCTCTTTTTAACTGATGAATAAAAGTCTAGTTTTACTTTTTGGCGTGGACCGCTGTCTTTTCTGATGATCTATTGGTGATATCCTGATATCCGACGCCAACATACTGCTGTGTACTACGTGCCCTGACAGCAGGCCAATCAACAAACCCCCAACAGACTTTGACGTCACCTGGAATCACCGGGCCGCCTGTGGAGCACTTCCGACCAGAGACGCTGAGGGAGGCGGAGGGTACCGAGGAGCAGTTTGCCCGCTGGGTCCCTCATTTCTCAGGAGCCGGACAGTCGGAGGCGGACGGTAAGAAGGCACATTTCTAGTGCTAAGTTTTGTCAACTACCGTTTAATAGAAAATGGAGATTTACAGTTCATATATAACGGAAGACTGGGGTATTGTGTATTGTTGGTCCTATTACAGTCAGGAGAGGCACAGGAACTTTATGTGCTAAGAAATAGAGGTTGACTCGCACTCTTTCTCTTTTGATTGTGTGTGTGTGTGTATATATATATATATATATAAAATTGTATTTTTCTTTACTTTTTTGGTACCTCTAGACTACATGTGAAAAAAAATTATGTTTTTACACTGTTCATCATTCCTGTGCAAATTGCTGTGCTTGCAGTTTTGCAGAATGTTAACATTCAGAGCCCTGATATTCCATTTAAAAGCCTTGTGATAATCCAGTTATCCATTTGCAACACAATAAGATTCCTATACCCTGCATGGGGACAATTTGATGATGATATTTCAATCTACTGAAATCAAATTTCCAGCTGCTTTCCCACTATTCTATTTGTGTGCATGATACGCGTATATGTTAATTAATAACCAAACCACTTTCTGTTCACTACAGTACAATGCAATGCACTACTGGGAGCTAGCTGAACATATTTGGTGAGCCAATGACAAGAGGCATATTTGTGTAGTCACTAATATGCAGCAAGCTCCTTGTAGTTGCATCACTTCTACTGAGCCTATCTAGTTATGCTAGGATACCAAGAGAACAAAGTGTGCTTTATCTGAATGTGACTTTTATGGATCTTTAATAAAAAGATAAAAACACATTTTCTTGTGTAGGAATAAAGTGCAGGGGCAGTTCACAGTTCCAACAACTTTAAATAAAGAAATAAATAGATATTGTTGTCACACAGTACTTTTCCATAATGGGTTACAAACACACTATGGGCACATGACACATGCATAGAACAGGTATATCTAATAATATCCTTATACAGAAAACAAATTTAAAGCTAGCTATCCCACATACAGAAAAAAGATATGTAACATATATCTACATGCAGAAGTCAGGAATATAGTCAGTAAACCCACATACGCAGGACAAATAATCTTGTAAATACTGTTATTGTACATAGAAGCAGATATAAAACCATAAATCACATATACAGAATACAAGTGAATAGCCAGCAATTCCATAGCTAGTGAGAAGTATATAAAACCACCAATTACCAGCACAAATCAATGGAGGTTTAGGGGTCAATTTATCAATTGCCAGGCAGACATGATTCACTGTAGCCAATCATGTCCCCAACATTGCTAACAGGGGGTGTCAATCATCCTGATCGTATCGGGATGATTGTAGTACGATCATTTTTATAGATACAACCATAAATTGAAGGCTTTAGATAATCGTTTTTTTTTTTTTTAAAGATTTTTATTGAAGTTATTCAAAAGAGAATACAATAGTAAATGCACATTCAATAGCAGATACATCAGATACTTAATGTGATATAGTTGCATCAAACAAATACAGACGGTAAATTTAAAAGAGAATTAAGTAGCAACTTAACCACAGCTCACCTCCTGCTATCGAACACCAGATATAAACCTCCTTTTGCAATGCAATATACGTATACCCCCATATCTGCAAACGGTCACTCTTGGACCTATGTTAACGCAAATGATTTAGAAGGGGGATTCAGATAGATAATACGGTCACTTTTGGACCTAAGTAGGTGATTAGTCAAAACAAGAAACAAAACAGCATCAAGTTATACAAATAGAATAGTCCTCAAATTTTCAGTAAAAATGTAACTTTCTCAACATATATAATAACTTTGGGGAGAAGATAATATAACAGCGTGGGCCACTTCTGAAACCCTAATATTATATGGGAAGATAATTAAGCGACTGAAGTACCTCTATAAAGGGCTTCTTACAACTGGTAATGTTGACTCCATATATAATTAATTTTTATAAGAACAGGGTTGACTGGGGTTAATGGGAATTCAGATGATCTGCCCTGTAGTGAGCTGGGGAAACCACACATATTTGGTCATTGAATAAGACGCTTAGCAGTTCCCCTAATGTATTGTTTTGGCCACTGCAGTATAAGAGCAATTGCTGTGGGTGCAATAAGAGAGGTGCTAGAATTGGAAACGAATACACAGCAAATAGCGCAACTCTTTTAAAGGGTAGTAAAATTGAGGAATGTATGTACAGAGTTTTCCAACTCCCACTTAGTAAGGACAATGTGGAATACACTAAGTCTATAATAAAGATCCCTCGTAGTGAAGACACAACAAAGTGCTGAGCTTAGTAATCAGGGCTTAAAGCTGCGTATTGATAATATTAGTTATAAGTATCGCTGGTGATGTAAACAGCGGCTCATACAAACCTACGGAACAATACCAACAGGGTTGAAAAACTTATGCAGAGTAGGACTGATACATGTCACGTATTGAAGTATGTGGAGCTCAGAGTAACCAGTAATTAGAGTCCCAAAGGTGTGCTAGGCATATTACATAATTTACAATGTTCGGAACCTCGTAGGTTTTGCCACAGTCATGATTGTGAGCAGCATGACCGCACATTCGAGCAAAGTGTGTCACGATGAACAAAGTAATGTCCCAAAAGGTTGTAGGCAGTGTATCGCTAAGCAGAAATATCCATATCTGAATTACTAGCAAATTAATCTGCCTTGCGACAACGAGATAGGAGGAAGTTTAGCCTACCCCAGACTTGTACTGCTGGCAGCGGCTCCCGTGAGGAATATAGCCCACACTGCTGAGTCCCGGTAACACAGGTAGCACCTCCAGGGACGATTCTGTTGAGTCCACACTGCATGTGGGAGCTAGATCAGGACCGTGAGTCTTGGCCAAAGTCGGGAACATGGTATCAGCGATCTCCGTTAGACAGACAGCAGGCCGATGGAAAACAAGTGTGCTTTTTTTTTTTTTTTTTTTTTTTTTTCGGTTAACATAACTGTGCATTTATTCAGAAAATACAATGTGACCAGTGCCAAGGGACACCAGACATGTAAAGGACATCTTTGAAAGCAGTGGAACTGGTTGGAGCTTTCTGCTTGATGATCGTTGTCTTTAGTTAACACAGCACAGTCTGAGTAATATCTGTGACACAACAACAAAACCGAAAACTCCAAGTCCTCCAAAGGTGATCCACAGCAAAATTTTGGGAAATGTATCTGTGGTGAAGATCTTGGGTATCTCGCCAATAGCCTGATACACAGAAGCCACCTTATCCGAGTTGTCATCCGGATAATCAAACCAAAAAGGGGTGGTCTGGGCAGATGCTGGAGCCAGAGTACTTCCAGTTGGTGTTGGAGCCCTGACATCCTGCAACTGATCTGCTGACAGATCCTGCCAGTTCACGGCTTTTCTCCTTATGGGACGGGATTTGTTTATGATGCACAATTGCACATGGCCATGCTGCCTCTCATACACACACAGCTTGCCTCTTTCCTCTCCCTGTACAGTCAGGAAGGATATCTAGATAATCGTTTTTAAGTTCCTATGGCTGTAATTTCCGACCAAACTAACACGAGCTGGAAACTTTGGTGGGAAGAAAGCAGCATCCCCTTCTAGTTAAATCTACCCCGTATTATCAAAAGTTCCACATCCTTAGGGATGTATATAGGCATTAAACCCTAATATAAAGGCAGACCTTCCAAATCTCCCTATTTGAGAGGGACAGTCCCCAGTTCTGACCTCTGTCCTGTCATATTTCCCTTTTTTGTGGAATTTTCCTTTGCTTGCCCATAGACTACATAGACACACGCACAAATCATAAGACACATCCATAAACTGCACAGAAACACCCATTATCTGCCACCCATGATCCTGCCCCACCTGACACAGTCCTACCGACAAAACAACAACAGCTCTCTTCAACCTACTGAGTCCCTAATACCTAGACAAAAAAATATGGGAGGTGTGCGTAACAGGATTACGTTACTTCTTGATTCAAATTCTTGCAGGTCTTTTCATACATCATCTAAACGCTCCTTTACTTTAATATCAATGCATTCTTCTACAATGTTTTGTATTAATTGATGTAATTCTAGCTAATACTATAAGGCTAATAGCACACTGATTATAGACTAGTCAACTTCTAACATCTGAAGCAGGAATTTATTTGCCTACAGGTACCATTCAGCTACAGGTTCCATTCAGCTGCAGAGTCTTCATTTTTATAGATACAACCATAAATCGAAGGCTTTAGATAATCTTTTTTAAATTCCTATGGCTGTAATTTCCGACCAAACTGAGGCTATATTTTTCCCATCATCAGAGACAAGGCCATTTTAGTACTTTGGTGAAATGACAGTAGTACCAGAAAATGTCATTATCTTGGCAATAAAATGTTACTCCGTGGAACTGATTTAATGCATCTCTCTGATACTGATCTCTTTTGTAAAGCATTATATTTGCTTTCTGTGTATAAAATATATTCTAAACATATTGTATTACTTTCAAGGGACATTAAGCCCACAAAATGATTGTCATGCCTATTCCTATTTAAACATAAGAATATACATTTTCCATGAACAAAGGTTATACGGAAGCTGCTTTAAAGGGATAGTAAACCCAAATATTTTCTTTTATGATTCTGATAGAGCTTGCAATTTTAAGCAACTTTCAATTTTGCTCCTATTATCAATTTTCCTTCAATCTATTGCTATCTTTATTTGAAAAGGCAGGAATCAAAGCTTTGGAGCCGGCCTATTTTTTGTTCAGTACCCTGGATAGGGCTTGCTGATTGGTGCCTGCATTTAGCCATCCAATCAACAAGCGCAACCCAGGTTCTCAACCTAAAATGGGCCGACTCCAAAGCTTTTATTCCTGCTTTTTTAAATAAAAATAGCAAGAAAACAAAGAATAAATTGATAATAGACGTAAATTAAAAAGCTTCTTAAAATTGCATGCTCTGTCTGAATATTGAAAGAAAAAAATTGGGTTTAGTATCCCTTTAATTGATTTAGAACAGGAACTGCATATTTGTGCACAACGCATTCCTATAGACACATTGCTCTCTCGCTAGTTAATATATTGGTGCAGATTTCCTAATTTTTACAAAATATCCCCTTTTTAGATGCAACACAACACTGAAAAATAACTTTGATGTCCCTTTAATAGGTATTTTTCAGGTTTTGAAATGTTCTAACTTTATATCTATCCCCTTAACACAGAAAAGAAATCAAGTTTTATATATATATATATATATATATATATATATATATATATATATATATATATATATATATATATATATATATATATATATATATTCACTCACCAGCCACTTTATTAGGTACACCTGTTCAATTGCTTGGTAACACAAATTGCTAATCAGTCAATTACATGGCAGCAACTCAATGCATTTAGGCATCTAGGCATTGGGAAGATGACTTGCTGAAGTTGAAACCGAGCATCAGAATGGGGAAGAAAGGGGATTTAAGTGACTTTGAACGTGGCATGGTTGTTGGTGCCAGACGGGCTGGTCTGAGTATTCCAAAAACTGCTGATCTACTCTATTTTTACGCACAACCATCTCTAGGGCTTACAGAGAATGGTCCAAAAAAGAGAAAATATCCAGTGAGCAGCAGTTGAGTGGACGACAATGCCTTGTTGATGTCAGAGGTCAGAGGAGAATGGGCAGACTGGTTCAAGATGATAGAAAGGCAACAGTAACTCAAAAACCACTTGTTACAACCAAGGTATGCAGAATACCATCTCTGAATGCACAACATGTCGAACCTTGAAGCCTATGGGCTACAGCAGCAAAATACCACACCGGGTGCCACTCCTGTCAGCTAAGAACAGGAAACTGAGGCTACAATTCGCACAGGCTCAACAAAATTGGACAATAGAAGATAGGAAAAACGTTGCCTGGTCTGATGAGTCTTGATTTCAGCTGCAACATTCAGATGGTAGGGTCAGAATTTGGTGTAAACAAAGTGAAAGCATGGATCCATCCTGCCTTATATTAACGGTTCAGGCTGGTGGTGGTGTAATGGTGTGGGGGATATTTTCTTGGCACACTTTAGGCCCCTTAGTACCAATTGAGCATTGTTTAAACACCAAGGCCTACCTGAGTATTGTTGCTGACCATGTCCATCCCTTTATGACTACAGTGTACCCATCTTCTGATGGCTAATGCACCATGTCAAACTGGTTTCTTGAACTTGACAATGAGTTCACTGTACTCCAATGGGCTCCACAGTCACCAGATCTCAATCCAATAGAGCACCTTTGGGATGTGGTGGAATTGGAGATTTGCATAATGGATGTGCAGCCGACAAATCTGCAGCAACTGCGTGATGCTATCATGTCAAAATGGACTAAAATGGCTGAGGAATGTTTCCAACACTTTGTTGAATCTATGCCGCAAAGAATTAAGGCAGTTCTGAAGGCAAAAGGGGTCCAACCCGGTACTAGCAAGGTGTACCTAATAAAGTGGCCGGTGAGTGTATATATACAGTACTGTGCAAAAGTCTTAGGCAACCATTAGATTTGCTGTTTTAGCAAAGTTTTAATGACCATCCATATTTATTTTTAGGTCTCTTTATTAAGATACAAACAGAAAATATAGGAAATATGTACACAAAATATAACCCCCCCACACACACACAATTTTCAGGACAAAATAGCTTCTTCAGGCAAATGTCAGTATTTAGTGTGACCTCCCTTAGCACTAAGCAAAAATTGAACTCTTTTGGGGAGACTATCCTGAAGTTTTCTGAAGTAATCTTCTGGTATATTTCTGGTTCAGCACCTGGGTAGCGTTTGCTAATTGGTGGCTAAATGTAGCCACCAATCAGCAAGCGCAACCCAGGGTGCTGAACCAAAAATAAAAAAAGCAAGAGAATGAAGAAAAATTTATAATAGGAGTAAATTATAAAGTTGCATGCTCTATCTAAACCATGAAAGAAAAATTGTGGGTTTAGTATCCCTTTAATGGCATTATGTTCCCAGTTCCCATCACATTTAATCTACAAACAGCTTTTGCAATACAGAGAAGATTTTTAATTAGATCCTTAAGTTATTAAAAAGATACAATTTTACTTTATTACCTTGTTAGGACAATGTTTTTAATGCTGTTTAATTACATTATAATTAATTGACATGATGGTAATAAAATGAAACCCCATAAAAGCATCATTAATGACAAAATTATTTATATGTAATATACATTTTAACATTTACATTATAGAATAATGTTTTTTCTGATAATATAAAGCAAAAATGTGTTTCTCAGCCAGTCATCTAATACACTATAGCGACCAGACATATCTCAATGCATCGCTCGTATTCCTGAAGTGTCACGCTCATACACAGTGAGGTTGTCCCTGCCTTCCTGTTGCTAGGGAACTGGGATCCTTTTTTGCTATTATGTGCAGAAACAGTGTGAAGCAAAGAGACCATTACAATGATTAAGATCGTTATTCTAAAATTAGATAACATACAAAACTGAGTGTCCCTGACAGACCTTAAAGCAAACTAAAAAGAGACATTTCAACCCATTACTAATGATTTGCTATAGAGTTTTGGATCCCTTGGGGGAGGAAATGAGATGATTGTACTAATTGGATCTGCATGCGAAGCATAAAAATATGGAATGTGAAGGCAAATTAGAGCCATTCTTCTTTTTGCCATAAAATATGTTATCCTATGTATTTATTAGAATTTACCAGATTTTATAGAATAATACAATGTTTTATCCATGGGAATCTATAAATAGTGGCTCATGCATTGGAGTTAAAATTTCTGAAAAACAAAATGGAAGTCCATAAAAGCTAACAGGGTTTTGCATTTTATATGAAGTGACATGGGGCATGGGATAGACAGATGGGTTCCACACCTATCAAATCATACAATATTGTAACACCATCAACCAAAATATTTTATTGTTATTATTATTAATATTATTATTAATGACACAACGTTCCATTCTCACTGCCTGCTGCAGCTCAGAACTGCTTAAAGGACCACTAAATACAGTAGTATTGCAGAGTGAACCACAGGGGACACTCAATCAAAAATAAACTTTAATTATTCAGATAGAGCAGCCATTTTAAACAACTTTCCAATTTACTTCCATTAACAAAATGTGCACAGTCTTTTTATATTTAAACTTTTTGAGTCACCAGCTCCCACTGAGCATGTGCAAGAATAAGTGTGTATGCATTTGTGAATGGCTTATGGCTGTCACATGGTATGTGTATGCATTTGTGATTGGCTGATGGCTGTCACATGGTACAGAGGGAGTGGAAAAAGTCATAACTTTTAAAATTGTCAGAAACAAAATCTACTACTCATTTGAAGTTCAGACTAAGTGCTATTGCATTGTCTTGCTATCTTGCATTTGTTGATTATGCAAATCTACTGTGTTGACTGGTCCTTTAAGTTTTGTCAAGTGGTGATTGCAGGTGGACAGGTTGTCTGTTTAAAAACTTGTCTGACTGCAGTTTGATATATTTTCCTGTTAGACATGCTTGTATCTTTCTAGGTATAATGATGAAAAAGACATCAGGTCATCCTGCCTTCAGGTTCATGTGCTTTATATACTGTCACCACTGTTTGATTCATTATGCAGAGCCACCACTGATTTGCTTTTTTTATGCAGAGCCAACACTTTGATACATTGGGGCCGATTTATTAAACTGTCAACCAGTTTATTCCGCGCGAGCCTTCAGGCTCGCCAGAATCAGGAATTAAGAATTAGTGGTCATAACACCGCTGTTCCTTAAATCGTCCGCCACCTCTGAGGTGGCGGACAGCAATCAGCCCGATCAGATATGCTCGGGTTGATTGACACCCCCTATCATTGCTAGTGGCTGATTGGCCGCGAATGTGCAGGGGGCAGCATTGCACAAGCATTTCACTAGAAATGCTTGTGCAATGACAAATGCCGACAGCGGATGTCCGCCCGCACATTGATAAATCTACCCCATTATTTCATGCATAATGTCCATTATAGCTATTATAGTAATAATAAATTAGATTAACAGCCAAGAATTTGATATAATAGTTATCTGTATCTGCTTATATCTGCTTACACACCACTGTAACAATTTGTTAAGAGATAGTAATGGTAGGGTGTAAAATTTCTTTTGGGGGAAGGGGTGTCAAAATGTGTCTTTGACTGTGTAGCCAAAAATCCTAGCATCTGCCCTGCATTCAATATTGTAGTATACACCAAACTAGGTATCGTGAACTTGCAAAGAACAGCCTTTTTACATGCTCTGAGATTGAATAAGAAGATGCAGCTTCACAAGAATAAATTTGACTCTAAAAATAGCCCAACAGCACGAGCGACCACCTTGCATTTGGAGGTATAAAAAACACAGAATGCACATATCTAATATGTAGGAATAAGTAATAGAAGACAAGATTCCCCACCCTACTCCCTTGAATCCTTGATATTTAGCTTAGCTATGTTATGATCTACAACCATCTCTGTGTTGTATATTGGCTTTATACTTTTGAATATAGAATGGTTTTGTACATTAGATTATTAGCTATGTAACACAACTGTATATGGTATTACACATAGAAAATGTTGGGATTTCGGAATAGTTTGGATTTTGTAATATTTGCATCTTCAAAATGGGACACTTTGGAGAGGGGATGGGACCAAGAGTAAACAACAACATCTTATATAATTTGGGTAATATTTACATGTCATAATACAGCTTATACATGTAACCTAAAGGTAGTCTTATATAAGTTTTAATACTTTTATATACATAGAACCCTCAGAAAGATAGCACAGTGCCGTAATCAGATAAGTAATATTCGTTGTTTCAAATAAATATAGACTATGATTTGCATTTAGAACACAAAAAAACAAACCAAAGGCACAGGCAGAGAAGATTGTGACATACAGGTGGGGAATAATAGTAATTGTTTATTTTTTTAAAATAATTATTAAAAAGTTTGAGTTTCAGAATTGGATTTTGGAATTCCGGATTTGAGGATTTGTACCTGTAATGGAATATGAAACTCATGTTTAATTTTGCTTCATTCTCTTGGTATCCTGTATTGAAGAAGCAGCAATGCACTACAAGAGGCAGCCACCAATCAGCGGCTAGCTCCCAGGCCCTGAGCCTACTTAGATATGCTTTCCAACAAAGGATACCAAGAGATTGAAGCAAATTAGATAAAATAATTAAATTAGAAAGTTGGTTAAAAATGAAATGCTCTATCTGAATCATGAAAGAAAACAATTGGGTTTCATGTCCTTTTAATTGCCATATCACACACAAATTGATGCAATATTGATGTTTATATTCCTGTATTTAGTATGTGTGATTACAAGTTATATATGTAATTCTAGATCTTTCCATATGTAGTTTTACTATATATAAGTGTACGTAAGTAGGATAATTAGCTAAATATCTATCTATATTTATGTATCTATATAGCTATATAATTTGAGACTATGGCTATACATCTGCTCTCTACATGGGCATGGACAGCATTATTCATGTTCCTCCCTACACACCCTGCAACATGTGTAACTCATAAGTGTCCAGGAAAATATAGCTGAGGTGACAACACTACATATCGGGTCTGTAGATAACACAGCTTAATGAAGTCCATAGTGAGTATATGCTGTTTAACTGTCACCTGCTTGCATAATTTTTATGTCTGATTATATTTGTCTACCCAGATAAAAAGAGATAGCATATTAATTAAGAATGAATTGGGAGAGCATGATAACTGACAGCTGCCTAAAGGAATCAAATCAGTAATAGGAAGATGATTTAAATTAGAAAGTGTGATGGAAAAGGGCTAGATTACAAGTGGAGCGGTTATTTATCCCACTCCCACAAACAGGCAAATTCGCCCATTTACAGGCGCGCAATAAATAACCAGCCATTGCAAGTGGCTGGTTATTTTTACTGTAACCTCATTGTAGCAATTAGGGCTCAAAAATTAAAGGAACAGTAAATATAATAGATTTGCATAATTGACAATCCAATAGCACTAAGATTGAACTAAGATTGACAAATGTAAAAGTTGTGTCTATTTCCACTCCTCCTGTATCATGTGACAGCCACCAGCCAATCACAAATGCAAATATGTATATTCTGTGAATACTTGCACATGCTTAGTAGGAACTGGTGACTTAAAGGGACAGTATACACCAATTTTCATATAACTGCATGTAATAGACACTACTATAAAGAATAATATGCATGGATACTGATATAAAAATCCAGTATAAAACCATTTAAAAACTTACTTAGAAGCTTCCAGTTTAGCTCTGTTTAAAAGGTTACCGGAACACCCACTGCAAGTGGGAAATGTCAGACACTCCCCCCTTTTCCCCTTCCTATACACAAACAGAAGCAAGCTGGAGTAGGTATACGTCGGTATTCTCCTAAGTCTTTGGGGCTTGGTTAGGAGTCTGAAAATCAGAGCAATATTATTTAAAAATAATCAAAACTATCCATTTAAAAAAAACAAAAAACTTTATGGGCTATATAATTAGATCATCTACAAAACATTTATGCAAAGAAAAAATGAGTGTATAATGTCCCTTTAAAAGTGTAAATATAAAAAGAGAGTGCACATTTTGTTAATGTAAGTAAATTGGAAAGCTGTTTAAAATTACATGCTCTATCTGAATCCTGAAAGTTTAATTTTGACTTGAGTGTCCCTTTAATCAGAGGTCAGAACTCTAGATATTTTTTTAAATGTCCCCAATTGCCCCCAAAATAACATGTGTAATAGCGAGATCCTTTTTCTGTCCCCACCTCTTTTCAGTGGTGGAACATGATCTATGGGGCAGCATCTCAGGCTTGACACAGGATGACCTCGTTCAAGAAAATGTTTCACAACAGGCTGGTCAGATTCACCCTTCTCTATTGCTTGTCTTATGCTAGAGACCTATGTACAGCCATCCTCTCTTTCAGCATACATTCTGTTTTTCCAATGTAAACATCCCCACACTGGCATTTAATGAGGTAGACTACAAATTTGGACTCACAACTGAGCGCATATTTAATTTGATACCTTTTTCCAGTATGGCAGTGTGCAAATGTGTCAGCCGGAATCAGGTTATCACATGTCACACAGCCATGACATCTATATACACCAGGTTTCCTCTGTAAAATATTATGTGCATGTTTCTCATATTTTTCTGTGGGGTCTGTCTGTACCAGAATGTCTTTGATGGAACGTCCCTTCCTATATGAGAAGATAGGAATCTCCTCAACATACAGGGATAGTCTGTCATCACTTAGGAGAATTCTCCAATTTTCACAGATAGACTTGCGTATTTTGCAGCTATCAGTAGTGTAGTCAGTCACAAAGAACAGTCTGTTCTTAGTCTTCCTTTTTGTCTGGGTCATGCCTTCCTGTAATACCTGTATTTTGCTCTCATTTATGATTTCATCTGGGTACCCCCTCTGGGTAAACATTTTGCCCATTTCATCTATCGCCAGTTTTACCTCCTCATTCTTAGAGGTCAGGAAGACCACCCTCAATATTTGGGCCCTTTGCATCGATTTTAAAAGATGTTTTGGGTGAAAGCTCTCATACTTAACTATTGTGTTCCTGTCCATGGGCTTCCTGTATACCCTTGTCTCAATCCTACCATTTTCTTTGATTAATTCCACATCAAGGAATGCTTATATACATATATATTTATGTGTTAATATGTGTATATACACATATTAACATATACATCTATCTGTATTTATTCATATACATATACATTTATGTTTGCTGCCAATCACTACGCGACTCACCCCCTTTGCTGCCCTAATTCTCATGCTGTGTCTTACGGCATGAGAACGAGACTCCCATTGGAGCCTATAGAAGCGCGCACTGCACCTCACTTGTAATACCAGCGCGCATTTGCATCTGCTGGTATTACTAATTTGAGCGCAAATTTCGTTTTGGTAAAAGTGAGACTGTGCGCTCAACTTGTAATCTAACCCACAATAAGAAACATAAAAATTTGCCTCTTGTTATAAACAGTAACTGACAATATCCCAACCGGAGCACAGTTTTTCCACTAAGTATTTTGGTCACTTTGATTGAGGCACCTATAATTTAGTAAGGATATCTTAAGATCCTAATCTGTTAGGATTTCTTGAGAACCGGTTGCAGCCCTCTTTGGCAGACAAGGGGTTAATGCCAGGTTCTTGCTTTTTAAATTCTTCCTGATGTACCATCATACATGCTCAGCTATAGAAAGCTGATTATGTTCATTGTCTGCACGACGCACAGCCATAAAGGATTCGCTTTACAATCCAGTTCAATGACTCTCAGTGTCATCCAAAACAATAGTATTGTCTTCCAAGAACAGAATAATTGGTGTGTGCGCAGGAGGGTGGAAATGTTATAGGACATATTGTGCTAGACTGAAACATAAACTACCAGGTGAGACAAAATAATTACATCATTTATATTTTTATCTCAGAAGAAGTGAAATCTTAGACATTTGCAATTATCTTTGTGTAAAAAAAATGCTAAAGCTGGAATGTAAAAGGCTTGAAGCAAAAGAAAATGCTTCCTTACTCACAGCTGGAATGGTTTCATTCACCTGCCTTCCAGTAGAGGTGGTATATTATAAAAATCATCAAATAAAGTGCAAATGATAAATGATATATTGCTATGTTAATTGTGCAATTATGGTGTTTTCATCTGTAAGCATTCTAGCAGGTCACCGTTTGTATTGTTAATCTTAATTGTTAAAATGATTCAGCACTTTATATATCATTGTTTGTCTTGAGTATAATGCAATGTCATCAGGAAAGAAGTATTGACAAATAAACAGAGGTATACAAATAAAAGTGTATTCAAAACATGTTAGGAAAGCAGTTCTTTAATGTTAAAAAATGTAGTTAGTGCTCTACACAGCCCCAGCCATTGTCACTGTTTAAAAAAAAAATACAAACGTTCCCACACTCTTATACACCGTGCTCATTATATAATACATTGTGAGCTTGGTGTATTATATTGTTCCCACGATTTAACTATTTTGTGCGCATGCAACAATCATTTAGGAACACTAAATCCACATTTTTTCTTTCATGATTCAGATAGAGCATGCAATTTTAAGCAACTTTCTAATTTACTCCTATTATCAATTTTTTTTGTTCTCTTGCTATCTTTATTTAAAAAGCAGGAATGTGATGCATAGGGGCCTGCCCATTTTTGGTTGAGAACCTGGGTTATGCTTGCTTATTGGTGGGTAAATGTAAGCCTCCAATAAGAAATCGCTATCCATGGTGCTGAACCTAAAATGGGCTGGCTGTTAAGTTTTACATTCCTGCTTTTAAAATAAAGATAGCTAGAGAACAAAGAAAAATTGATAATAGGAGTAAATTAGAAAGTTGCTTAAAATTTCATGCTCTATCTGAATCACGAAAGAAAAAAATTGGGCTCAGTGTCCCTTTAAGGCTTGTGCACCAAATTTGGTCCCAAAGATGCAGTTACATTGTGCTCACAAAATTATTAATTCGGGGGCACGATGTAACTGTATGGAACTAGCATGGAGAGGAAGCAATAGTTTACTTGGAGAATACTAAAGAAAATGTTACCTAATTTGTCTTTGTTTCATGGTCATCCCCTAACATTAGAATATAGGAAAAATAGTAATGATGTCCCCTAATTGCAAAATAGTAGCCACTCTTGGGCCACCTAATAGGCTAGTTTTAAGTAGAGGGGTAAGATAGGGGAGGAAACAAAAAGAAGGGCCATTCAAGATCTCACCCTGTTATTTTAAACGGTATATATAGGCTCTTATGGTCAACTTGCTAAATAGAGTAGATCATTGTTGAATTCCTAATCAGGATAAAACTTTAAAGCTAGTTATAGGAAATTGTGTAGCTAATAAGGTAAGGAGACCCCCTTAGAAGACCTCTAACATCAAAGTTAAGTACTAGTGTTAATCTTAAAGAAACACTGAACCAATTTTTTTTTCTTTTGTGATTCAGAAAGAGCATGCGATTTTAAGCAACTTTCTAATTCACTCCTATTATCAAGTTTTCTTCGTTCTCTTGCTATCTTTATTTGAAAAAGAAGGCATATAAGATTATTATTTTTTGGTTCAGTACTCTGCACAGCACTTGTTTATTGGTGGGTGAATTTATCCACCAATTAGCAAAAACAACCCAGGCTGTTCAACAAAAATGGTCCGGCATCTAAACTTACATTCTTGCTATTCAAATAAAGATACCAAGAGAATGAAGAAAATTTGATAATAGGAGTAAATTAGAAAGTTGCTTAAAATTTCATGTATCTGAATTACGAAAGAAACAAATTTGGGTTCAGTGTCCCTTTAAGGTTATAAATTGTGCCCACTAGACATGCTAACATCAAGAGAGAAATAAGAAGGAAAAAAGAGAGAAAAAAAAGGAGGTAGGCACTGATATTCCTCTCTCCGTGGGATACTCCATGGAAGAATCTGCTTCATGATACAAAGCCAAGTTTGTGGCACCCACACCCCCATTGTAGAATCCTCGCCACTACTCTAGGTAATTTATTTCTACAAATAAGTTTGTTGCAAATCTGCTGGAACTTTACTATTAGGGATTTGGATATAGGGAAAGACAGAGACCTAAATAAATAGGTTAGTTTGGGTAGTACGTTTATCTTAAAGGCTGCCACCCGGCCAAGCCAGGAAATGCAGGAAACATTCCATTTATCAGCACTTTTTTGGGAGATATGCATCAAGGGATATAAATTTGACTTTTTTACAGTAGAAATATTACATGAATTGGACCAATAAAATGGAAAAAGACATTTAAAGGGACACTGAACCCAAATTTTTTTCTATTGTGATTCAGATAGAGCATGCAATTCTAAGCAGCTTTCTAATTTACTCCTATTATAAAATTCTTTTCATTCTCTTTGTATCTTTATTTGAAATGAAAGAATGTAAATTAAGATGCTGGCCCATTTTTGGTGAACACACTGTGTTGTTCTTGCTGATTGGTGGGTAAATTCACCTACCAATAAACAAGTGCTTTCCATGGTCTGAACCAAAAAAATAGCTTAGATGTCTTATTTTTCAAATAAAGAAAGCAAGAGAATGAAGAAAAAATGTTAATAGGAGTAAATTAGAAAGTTGTTTATAATTGCATGCTCTATCTGAATCACAAAAAAAATTTTGGGGTTCAGTGTCCCTTTAAGCACCACCTGTTATTGCTCTGTTTTATTAAATTAAGTTTATAATAACTTATCAGCCCAAAGGTTTGTAAGAGATTAAAAAATGCCGGAAGAGAACTAAGCGGTTCAAAAATGAACGCTGTGAAGTTGTTTGCGAAAAGAGCAGTCTTCTGCTCAGTGTCATGTATCTCAACAACCTTGATTCTGGAATTGTTTCTAATTGCCACTGCCAATAGTTCCATGAGTAAAGCAAATATTAAAAGGGATAAGCGACAACCCTTTCCATCAGATTCCATTTTTGATGGGAAATGATGGGGAACTGAAACACCATCCTCTCACCGATGCGGAAGGTGCAGAATAAAGTGCTCTATTACAGGTGAGAAAGTTGTTTGGATTACAAATTTACGGCTAGATTACGAGTCTTGCGTTATGAGTAAAAAAGCAGCGTCAAGGCTCATAACGTTCCTTTTTTACAAACGCTGCTATTACGAGTCTTGCAGATTTAGGGGCACCGCACACTTTTTTGGCCTTACCGCAAATCAACTTATGTAATTTGCGTATAGTCTATTTTCAGTGGGATTTCCATTGCGTCAGTATTACAAGCTTGTCCTGGGAGGCCAAAAAGTGAGCGGTACAGCCTATACCGTCAAGATTCGTAATACATTCTAAAGTCAGTAGTTATGAGTTTTACACTACAACGCTGTAGCATAAAACCCATAACTAAAGTGCTAAAAAGAACACTAACACCATAAACTACCTATTAACCCCTAAACCGAGGCCCTCCCGCATCGCAAACACTATAATAAAAATATTAACCCCTAATCTGCCGCTCCAGACAACGCCGCCACTATAATAAACATATTAACCCCTAAACGGACACACTCCCGCATCGCAAACACTAGTTAAATATTATTAACCCCTAATCTCCCTAAACCTAAGTCTAACCCTAACACCCCCTAACTTAAATATAATTAAAATAAATCTAAAGAAAACCTACAATTAATAACTAAATAATTCCTATTTAAAACAAAATACTTACCTGTAAAATAAACCCTAAGCTAGCTACAATATAACTAATAGTTACATTGTAGCTAGCTTAGGGTTTATTTTTATGTTAAAGGCAAGTTTGTATTTATTTTAACTAGGTAGAATAGTTACTAAATAGTTATTAACTACTTAATAACTACCTAGCTAAAATAAATACAAATTGACCTGTAAAATAAAACCTAACCTGTCTTACACATCAGGGCCGCCACTAGAAATTTTGAGGACCCTGACTTAACCATTGATCAGGGCCCCCCCCCCCACCCTTTGACATGTGCAATTTTTGACCAAGTGACTAAAATATATATGCACTTTATTCTTAAGTGTCTATTTAAACTTGGAAATGTTGTAAAAGTAGTAACATACACACACACAGACACACTCATACACTGAAACACACACACTCACACATAAGGATTCACATATAGACACTCTAGCAGACACGCAAAGAAACTCCGACACAGACACCCAAACATTCAGCACTTGTTTACATTGACCTGACAGCCGGTAATGAGGTAAACTACAGTTTTGTAAAAAAAAAAAGGAGATTTAGAAAACCAAATATGGAGCTCTGATTATCTTTTTATAAAGTAAGATGCCAACTAAATGATGACAACAGACATGCAGTGGCTGAAAGGAAGGGCCCTGAACTGCCTAAACAATAATTTAAAGGTTAAATGGTGGATTGGTGACTTCCGGAAAGGTCTCATTAGTCTCAAAGTCTGTAGAAAGATGTGAATAATCAGTAGTAAGGTCACAATTCATGGATATGATTGCTAGTATTAAATGGGTCACCTTTTAGTGGGATTAGTTAAGCTTAACTGGATCTTTTTGTATATATTTTAGATTTGTATAGGTTGAACTCAATGGACTTAGGGTTTTTTTCAACCTCATCTACTATGTTACTATGTTCCTATGTTAAAATGTCTTAAAAATGAACAGACCATGGAAACACACACACAAACTCAAAATTGCACATACACCCAAGGAAACACCGACAGAGACAGCCTCAGAAAACATGCAAAGGCATACACACACACACACAGAGACACCCACAGAAAACACAGAAAGACATACATACACACACCCTCACTGAGACATCCACAGAAAACACACAAATTCATACACACACCCTCACAGAGACACCCACAGAAAACACACACCCTCACAGAGACATCCAAAGTAAATACAGACATACATACATACACACACACACCCTCACAGAGACATCCACAGAAAACACACATACACACCCAACCTCACAGAGGCATCCAGAGAAAATACACAAAGACAAACATACACACACCCTCACAGAGACACCCATAGAAAAATCTCAAAGACATATGCACACACCCTCACAGACATCCACAGAAAATGCACAAAGACATACACACCCACCCTCACAGAGAGACCCACAGAAAAAAAATACATACACACTCATAGAGACACAAACCAAAGCACAAAGACATAAACACAGACACCCACAGAAACACACAGGAGGAAACATGTATGCACCTTGCATCCCCTAGTGTGTGACATGCATGATAAAAAAAATTGCAGAAATTAAGAGATCACTTTTTAAAGAATCATATTTGTAAATGTGCAAACAAAAATAATTCTGTGAATTCAAAATTGTACATTGATGATTTGGGTAGATGGCTAGATGAAGAAAAGTACTTTTAAAAGGTTGACATATGTTTGTTTGTTTTTTCCCCATTTTCCTCAACCAAGAGCACCACTTCATATATAGTGTACTAATGTTCCCATCTGTCAGCTGTACTTATGGATTTTGAAAATGCTGTACTCTATATGGTCTTTGTGGAACCATAAGCTGTGGTACTCATACGATTAGATCTGGTTAAATGCAGGATTTAGGCTTGTTGGTATGTATTTCAAAATTAAGTCAGGTGTAGTGTAAACTGAACAGTTTTAAGTCAACCTGTCTCATTTCAAACACTGAGCAATCTTAGTCTGAAAATATAACATTGTATGCAGATGTAAAACTCTTAGATAAAATGCCTCCTTGCATCTGGAAAGTCCTTGCATAAAGGGGCAGTAAACTGGAATGTCAAAAGGGCACCTACCATTTGTGTATTGAGGAGGAAACATTTCTGCATGGTTTAAATATAGAATTTCTACAGCATTGTCAAATAATCATAAATAAACTTCTGCTAAAAAAATGTGTTTTTATGGACCCCTGGCCCCACCATACAATTACTACCACACTGAAGTTACAATCCGAAATTGCACAAAGAAATGAAAAAACATTTGCTAAGTAAGTCCTACCTCCTCTGCAAATGAAAGTGATCTGCCGTCTGACTCAGTCACACACTGTACAAACAAAGTGCCAAGTCTGTCTCACACTGTGCTCCTTGTAATAACATTTCCCATGCTCAATTAGCACTCTGCTGTAGTACCCACTGGTGGCTGCCCAAATTTTTTTTTAAGTTCTTGCCTCATGGTGCCCCCCGGGTCCATTGGGCCCCTGACAGGAGTGACCCCTGTCACCCTCTGATGGCGGCCACACTAACACCTAACCTAACCCTACAATTAAATAAATTCCCTAAATTAAATACAATTAATTAAATTCAATACAATTAGCTAAATTACAAAAACAAACAAACACTAAATTACAGAAAATAAAAAACAAATTACAAGATCTTTAAACAAATTACACCTAATCTAATAGCCCTATCAAAATAATAAAAAAGCCCACCCAAAAAAAAAAAAAACCTATCCTAAACTGAACTACCAATAGCCCTTAAAAGGGCCTTTTGCGGGGCATTACCCCAACGAAATCAGCTCTTTTACCTATAAAAAATACAAACAACCACCCCAACAGGGTTACTCTGTGGTGGATCATTCCTGGATTCCAGCCCATGATGTGCATGCTCCATCTTTGGTCTCCAGGTTTCATGTTACTCACCCCTCCAAGCCATCTTTGGGTCCCTGAGGTACCCTTTGTAAGAAGGAGCTGTGTCACGCAATTCCGTGTCAGCTTCCTCTCCCATGGCCGTTGCCATGGTTACTGCAGTTGTTGTGGGCGTGCGACAATGACATCATCACCGCATGCCGAGTTTTGCTCTTGATGCCAGCCAGATTAGCTGTGGGCGCCCTCCTTGGTGCGGATCTGCGCCTATGTAAGTTCAAACATTTAATTTCCACATTGCCCAAGTGTAGGTTGTCTTGTGCTCCCTGGGGGCTACTTTCCATTACTCTGTTTGCTTATGCTGGATTGCCTTACTGTTGCTGAACTTTGCTTGTCTCTTACCTCTCTCCTGTTTTAACCCCTGAACTGCTATTCCTTGGATTGCCTGCCTGTTGCCAGATATTTGCTTCATTCACCACTCTCTGCATTACCCTTTGGTACCCTGAGGGATTGGACTGTCTTCCTGGTGCCTTCCTCACCCTGTCTGGGACTACTTCTCTGTTTCCTCATCTCTACTGTGAGTATTGGATTACATCCCCATTTATTATTTCTTCTTTGTTCTGGGATATTTCCTTATCTTGCACTTGACGCTGGGATAAGAAGACTACTGGCCAGGATTAGTCTGATAGGGAAATATCCCAATATCCCACTATATTAGACCTTATCTCATGGCTATTTATTTATTATCTATTAGCCAATTAGTGCTGTATCGGGCACAACACCACGGGAGAGAGCACAATGTCATCTATATGGCAGACATGAATTAGCATGTAATAAGTAATATCTGTAGTGGCTTAGAAACAGGCATATATTTAGAGGTTTGAATGTTATAAAGTATATTAATATAACATTTTTGGTTGTGCAAAGCTGGGTAATGGTTAGTAAAGGCATTATCTATCTATCTAAACAATAACAATTTTGGTGTAGACTGTCCCTTAAATGGTTATGGTGGTGATAGGGGAATCTAAAGAGTCTTCCTGACCAGTGCTGTACACTGATAAGAAGGGAAGAGATAAGAAGGTTAGAATTTGCTGAATAACAGTTGAAGTATGAGGAGAAGTCTCCATGGATCCCTCAGAATTGACTAGCTGGACATAGTAGTTTGCAAATGCTTGCCCTATATCTTGCGGGAGGCAAATTATGCCTTGCAGAGTTTTGATACTAGGTATGCGTCCCTGTACTGTACACTGATGAAGCTTATTAGCTAAAAGGCGATTCTAGACATGTAAATGTATGTAAAAAGCCCTTTTCTAACACCTGAAAACTCATATCTTTGAGCCCTTATAACTTTTGTGTGCAATATGTTTTATTTTTTATTAGATGGTGTTATTATGAGTATAACTTTACTTTGTAATGTATTTTTGATGTGTTTTGTGATACTTTTTTGTTTTACAAAACCAATAACCAGAGCTCTGAGGACAATTTAGCAATTTTGAGATAGTCTATCAGGCGTTCAAAGATTCAGAGTTACACCCTGAATCTATGATTAATATTGTGAGCCAAATATACTATAACATTAATGTAAACTTATAATCTGAAAAGATTCTCTAATAGAAATAGAACTACAAAATAGCATATAAATAGGTTAGTATTATGTGATTTACATATACCTAAGCCTAAATATCAATCAGTATGCAAATTCCTAATACTTATTCTATAGTGTTGAACTTGTTCTTGAGGAAATTTACAGCTAGATTACGAGTTTTGCGTTATATGAGTGAAAAAGCATCGTTATGCTTCATAATGCTGCTTTTCCCTAACGCTGCTATTACAAGTCTTACAAGTCTATGTACCGCACACCTTTTTAGCTGTCACGCAACGTTAGTACCGCACTTTTTAAAAAAATCCTTTTTCAATGGGACTTCCACAGCGCCGGTATTACGAGTTTGCCTGGGAGGCCAAAAAGTGAGCGTTACAACCTAAAATGACAAGATCCGTGCTGCCATCTAAAGTCAGTAGTTATGAGTTTTACGTTACAAAGCTGTAACATAAACCTCATAACTAAACTGTCACAAAGTACACTAACACCCATAAACTACCTATTAACCCCTAAACCGAGGCCCTCCAGCATCGCAAATACTAAAATAAAATTATTAACCCCTAATCTGCCGCTTCGGACATCGCCGCTACTTAAAAAATATATTAAACATAGAAACATAGAATAGGCCCATCAAGTCTACCCATAATACATGTTACTTTTTCCTTAGGATAGCCTTATGCATATCCCAGGCACTTTTAAATTCCTTTACAATCTTTGTGTTTACCACCTCAAATGGAAGTTTATTCCATGAATCCACCACCCTTTCTGTAAAAAAAATGCTTCCTCAATCCCTATTAACCCCTATTCCACCGCTCCCCAACATCGTTGCCACTATAATAAACCAATAAACCCCTAAACCGCCACCCTCCTGCATCGCAAACACTATTTAAATATTATTAACCCCTAATCTGCCGTCCACCCACACCACCGCTATAATTAACCTATTAACCACTAAACCGCAAGCCCCCCACAAAGAAATATACTAAATTAAACTATTAACCCCTAAACCTCTGGCCTCCCACATCACTGCATAAATATATTAACCCCTAAACCTAACCCTAACGTAACCCTAAGCCTAACCCTATCCCTAACACCCCCTAACTAAAATATAATTAAAATAAATCTAAATAAAACTTACAATTATTACCTAAATAATTCCTATTTAAAACTAAATACATACTTACCTGTAAAATAAAACCTAAGCTAGCTACAAAATAACTAATAGTTATAATATTATAGCTATCTTAGGTTTTATTTTTATTTCACTGGTAAGTTTGTATTTATTTTAACTAGGTAGACTAGTTATTAAATAGTTATTAACTATTTACTAGCTACCAAGTTAAAATAAATACAAAGTTACCTGTAAAATAAAACCTAACCTGCCTTACATTAAAACCTAACATTACAATAAAATCAAATAAATTAAATTAATAAAACACAATTATCTAAATTAAAAAAAAAAAATAAACACTAAATTACACAAAATAAAAAACAAAATTATCAAAAATAAAAACGAATTACCCCTAATCTAATAGACCTATCAAAATAAAAAAGCCCCCCCAAAATAAAAAAAAACGATAGCCTACACTGAACTGCCAATGGCTCTTAAAAGAGCCTTTTGCAGGGCATTGCCCCAAAGAAATCAGCTCTTTTACATAGCAATTAAAAATACAAACATCCCCCCAACAGTAAAACCCACCACCCACAGAACCAAACCCCCCAAATAAAATTTTATCTAAATAAACCTAAGCTAACCATTGCCCTGAAAAGGGCATTTCGATGGGCATTGCCCTTAAAAGGGCATTTAGCTCTTTTACGGTGCCCAAACCCTAAGCTAAAAATAAAACTCACCTAATAAACCCTTAAAAAAAGCTAACACTAACCCCCGACGATCCACTTACAGTTTTCGAAGACCGGACATCCATCCTCATCCAGGCGGCAGAAGTCTTCATCCAAGCGGGCAGAAGTCCTCACCGAAGCCGGCAGAAGTCCTCATCAAAGCCGGCAAAAGTCTTCATCCAGATGGCATCTTCTATCTTCATCCATCCGGCACGGAGCGGGTCCATCTTCAAGACATCTGGCGCGGAGCATCCTCTTCTTACGGTCGTCACTGGAAAATGAAGGTTCCCTTTAAGTGACGTCATCCAAAATTGTGTTTTTGTGGCGTTCTTTAATTTCCCTATAGCGCTCAAAACTCGTAATCTAGCTGTTAGTTAAAGGGACACTGAACCCAATTATTTTCTTTCTTTATTCAGATAGAGCATGCAATTTTAAGCAACTTTCTAATTTACTCCTATTATCAATTTTTCTTCATTCTCTTGCTTTCTTTATTTGAAAAAGAAGGCATCTAAGCTATTTTTTTGGTTCCGAACCATGGAAAGCACTTGTTTATTGGTGGGTGAATTTATCAACCAATCAGCAAAAACAACCCAGGTTGTTCACCAAAAATGGGACGGCATCTAAACTTACATTCTTGCATTTCAAAAAAGGATACCAAGAGAATGATGAAAATTTGATTATAGGAGTAAATTAGAAAGTTGCTTAAAATTGCATGCTCTATCTGAATCACGAAAGAAAAAATTTGGGTTCAGTGTCCCTTTAACACTTGTGGGACACCTTAAATTTAAAGGGACAGTCAACTACAAAAATATTATTGTTTAAAAAGATAAATAATGCCTTTATACCCATTCCTCAGTTTTGCACAGCCAACACAGTTATACTAATATACGTTTCACCTCTGTGATTACCTTGTAACTAAGCCTCTTTTGATAACCCCCTGATCACATATCTGACTGACTTGCATTTTAGCCAATTAGTACAGTGTCTGCCACAACCCACGGGCGTGAGCACAATGTTATCTATATGGCCCACATGAACTAGTAGTCTCCTGTTGTAAAAAGCTAATAAAAAAAGAATGTGATAAGAGGATGTCTGTAGTGGCTTAGAAACAAGCAGAATGTAGAGGTTTAAATGTTATAAAGTATATTAATATAACAATGTTGGTTGTGCAAAGCTGGGGAATGGGTAGTAAAGGCATTATCAATCTTTTTAAACAATAACAATTTTGGTGTTGACTGTCCCTTTAAGAGAATCTATTAGTACTCAGAATGAAGTTTACGCCCTGTTGTGTATATGTAAATTTATTGCAAAAGAAGATTCCTCAACAAAATATAAGACTGTATGTAGATAAGTTCACATTTTTTATGTTTACAGATGCCCATACTTAGGAAACTATTAGTATTTAAACTTCAAGTATGCATTTTAGAAATTCAAACTTACTGCTAAGGTGAGCTGTCCAGCTAACACATGTGAACTTAACAATTTTGAGAAGACCTATGAGGCACATATAGATTCAGGTTTACACCTTCAAAAATATATTCAACATTATAAGCACAATTATGTGCTAACAGTATTTATATATCTAGTTAACTCACTACTAGAAGAGGGTTCTCAAACCCAAATACAAAGAAAACTTATGTGAACGCAATACATTTAAAAGGGCCAATCAGGCATCAACAGAAATAAATTTGTGTCCTGAGATATATATTTTAACCTAATGCTAGGGAAGGTTTCCCAACAATATACAAGGCAATATATAGGTAAATTAGCACATAGTATGTATACAGATAGCCCAACTAAAATTACTATCAATATTTAAACTTCAAATACATATTATAAAGAAGTAAAGAAAGCTATCTAGCTCATTAGGCTCATTATAGATTCAGGGTTGCTCCCTGAAAGGTATAGTAAGCATTTTAATAACAAGTTTGTGCAAACTATATTTTTATATTTAATTTAACTCACTATCAGAGAAAGGTTCTCAACCCTATATGCAGAGAAAACATATAATCAAAAAAACTTATTAGACACTGTGAGCTTCAGGTCTGTGTCTTTGTGGTAAGGCTGACCAATCCGGAGATGTTGCTCTCAATTTGTTTGGGCGTAAGTTCTCGTATGGATCAGCCAGTATAGTGGATCAGTTAAGTTCCAAGATTTGAGAAGCTCAATTCCTTGTGACGCCTTATAGTTATTGTATGTAGTTTATTATCTTGAACAACAAAAAGCTTTATGGGATAGCCCCATCTATGCCTGATGATGTGTTTCCTCAGATCTTCCGAAAAGGTTCTCCTCTTTTGCAGTGTCCTTGTGGACAAATTCATAAATATTTGCAGGTTTTTAATTTTTTCAGGCATCTGAGAATCTGGAAATGGGCCTTCTGTAATCTCTCTTTATATGTAAAGAAATGACGTCTGACTATTACATATCTGGATTGATTGTCTGGTAGACCTTTAGGTTTCAAGGATCATGTGTGTGATCAAGAACGTCCACTGATTCCATATTTGGAGGTACAAGATGATGGAATAACTCTTTTAAAAAAGGGTTGCAAATCAGATAAAGCATCTGAAATACCTCAAATCCTTAAAGGGACATGACACTCCAAAAATGTATTTTATGATTTAGGTAGAACATACAATTTGACACAACTTTCCAGTTTAGTTCTTTTATCAAATTTGCTTCATTCTCTTTGAGTCATTAGTTAAAGGAGCAGCAATGCACTACTGGTTTCTAACTGAACACATAGGCGAGCCAATGGCAATCAGTATATACATGCGTTATTCCACCTAGATCGATCTTCAATGTTGGCGATTTTATCTTCAACAGAATCCAGATAATCAGATAGGTGTTGTGTGTAGGTCAGAATATTATACTGTTCAGTCACCACATCTAACCTCTCGTTAATGGAGGAACATATCTTTTGAGCTCAGCTGTAGAAGCAGTAAGTTTAGCTGTAAATAATGCATGGTGAGCATCTAACATTGATTTGAGAGAATCAAGTATAAATGTTTGGATTCCCACGTTAGATCTCTGCAATTCTTATAAAGTAATAGTTGTAAGGTTATAAGTGTCAAACCAAGAAAATTTGGACTTTCATCTCCAGGTTGTGGTTTAGAGGTAGAATTAAAATGGTTCATTACAGTCCGTTTAAGTGGGAGCTGAGGCTTGTGCTGAGACATGTTAACATAGTTAGATAATAGGAACAAACTCCAGGTAATGCTCACCAAAAAAAATAGGCAATCTACTCCCTAATAGTGAACTATTCAAGGGAATTGCACTAAAGACACTTTTAGTTATGACAACATAGTGAGTGTATATTAGCTAGATCTCCCAGTATATGACAGGTGGGTTAAGCCTGGATGTGTGTTTTATCCATAATGTCTATAGTTTTATATAACATATATGAGATGTTATCTCTGAGAGAAGTATTGAAAGGTTTCCTATAGCTTGTGTAAATTCTAAGAGTAGAAGTTAAAAAATGGTGATAGCACAGGGGGAGCGGATTGGAATCTGCAATAATCTTAGAGTAAAAAGATAAATGCATATATATAAAGTTCAACAAATATGAGGTAATGTTCTATGCAGGCTGTTTCAGGTATTGATATATCAACATACAGTGGACGATGCAGCGGTCTTGTGCATATGCTTCATAAGCAGAGTATGTGAGGACTAACATGTTTTTTACAGGTTTTTGTATAGTTTTACCTCCTTGCTTACTGCAAGGTACATAAAATGTGATTAGGCTGAAAAGTCTGTTAATCTTCCTCACTGTATGACAATGTGTTTTAATTATTCGGTTTAGAACGCTTGTACAAAATTTCAACCCCCTCTGATAGTCGTCACTCTGGATATGTTGCCCCTCCAATATTGGAGGACCTATAGACTGCCTGCTCTAAAATAGGTTGGTAGGTCCTCTTCACCATGCGGTGATGCAATATGGTCGGTTGTGTAGTATAAAATTGAAAACCTACTGTCATGACCATGTTTGGACTTAGCCTGCATGAAGGTGCGTCCCCTATAAACCCCCCCCCCCCAAAAAAAAAAAAAACAGGTAATAATGGTGAAATCTGGTCTGAACATCTTCTATGCAGATAAAATGTTGCAATGTAGCAGGTTCACGCTCTACAGTTTCAGTACTGTTAAAATCCAAATTGATAAATCTTGTCCTTTCTTCTTCACTCCAGTATAAGAACATATCATTTCTTAATAAAAACCTACAATCGCCATCTTGTTTTTAGATATTGTAAAAAAAAACCCTGCAATACTAGTCAAAGATTTAAAGTGACAATATAGCGATTGAAAAATGGAATCTAGTATACCCATCATGCCAACATACAACTGGCATTCAGATGGTTTATCAGTTGTGTGGATGGAAAATGATTGCAATAGGTTCCTATGGAACTCCGGATTGCACAATCCCATTTAAAGCCAAGTTATGAAGATAACTATACTGTAAAAACCTAATCACTGAAGGGGGCGCTCAAGATGCAGTATAATCATTAATCTAGAACAAAAGTATATATGATGGGGCAATGTTAAGCTATCATAGATGAGTATATACACAATAAAGGCAGAAAACAGTAAATTCTTAGATACTGTAGTGAAAATACACTTGCAATTGTGAAAAATTAGACAGTCCTTTATATGTTCTTCAAAGGATAACGATTGCTGTAGCGGCTGCCTCCTCCTCACTGGATGGTCCAGGTGGTACTATATAAGATAAAACAGAATGGAGGGGCGCCTCATGTGTGGTATCATCTATTAATTAACAACGAGTCACAGAACTATTGCCAAATGGGTACTCACAAATTTGGAGAGCACACTTATGTGCTGGTAGGGGCGGGCTGCAGAATTAGAAAGGTGTGACAGCTCACCCACTTGAAGGCGCTCTTGGCGTAAGATGGTGGTGCTATAAGGGAGACAAGAAATACGGGCACCACATGTGCAGACTATTAATGGTACAACCCTCCACATTAAGGAATCTGTTGTGGTTGTACCATTAATAGTAAATGTAAATGTTGGGGTCCTTATCTCACTTTTCCTGCAGATCTCCTTAGCTGTACTGGATATCACTCAACACAAACAAATTTATATGAACCTATATTTATGTAAATGTGTGTCCTGTCCACTGTAGATGCCTATAGTGATGAATAGAGCATTAAAGTGAATGTAAATTTTGATGCTTAAGTGCCCGGTTTTTAAAACTTTGATTAAAAACAGGGGCACTTTAATTCATCAAAATTTACATTTCACTCCTGTTGTGACAAAAAAACTTACCTTTTAATCTTCACAGCAGCTGCTGCTTCCTCCGGTCTCACAAGCCATTTCTGATGTCAGAAATGATTGATAGGTCATCCTCCAATCACAGATTCCCCCCCGGGGGATTCAGTGTCTGATTCACTGCTGTGATTGGAGGAAGCCAGATACCTCATTTTAGACCCAGGAAGAGGCTTTGAAATGGGTGGAGGAAGCTGGAGCTGCTGTGAAGATTAAAAAGTAAGTTTATTTTCACAACAGGAGTGAAATGAAAATATTGATGAATTAAAGTGCCCCTGTTTTTAATCAAATTTTTAAAAACCGGGCAGTTTAGCATCAAAATTTACATTCACTTTAAAGAAACCATACCAGATTTGTAAATAAATCCCTAGTGTGCAATAAAATAGACTGTTTCCAAATAGCGTTGAAATAGTTTCAAAATGATGATCAAAATGCCATTTTAAGGCTTTATTAAGTGTTTTAAGGTATTAAAGTAGAATAGTCAAAACTGTCCTTGAAAAGGTGCTTAAAACTCTCTCAAAAATTGATTCTAATCACAGAGAACTTTTTGGGCCCATAATAAAAATAGGAATTTTAGCAAGGATCTGAAAACATGTTCACAGCTGCAGGAAAGAGCCAAAAATGTGATTGGTCCCTCAGTTCTCAGGAATTTATTCTAAAATCCAGTTATACTGAATGCAAAGACATTTTTTTAAAATATTTAAGCAACAAATAAAGAAATCAGAGAAAACAAATATATTAGTCATGTGACAACCATCAGCCAATCACAGACTCATATGTACTGTATACATTGTGAACTCTTGCACAAGCTCAATAGTAGCTGGTGCATCCAAAAGTGTGAATATGAAAAAACTGCAAGGAAATTTGATAATGGAAGTAAATTGGAAAGCTGAGCAGATTATGTCGGACACTTAGTAAATCGGCCCCATAGTGTGATCTCAAGAAGACACTCAAAACACTGCGTCCCTTTGTCTCACAATGTGACTCACTAACAAACATTCTTAGGAGGGCTCTTAAACTGGTACGTGGTCTGGGAAATAAAATTACACAGAAATACTTTGTGACCCTAATATGTATAGCTCAGAGGATAAAAGAGGTGATATAGCTGCCTATCCTCACCCGCAGTACCACCCCTTATATTGTAGCTGGTCAGCCTCAGCTGCCGTGGTCCAGCGGGATATCTCTTGGTGTCCTGCTAGGCCAATCCGGGCTTATTGTTAGGGGAGCTTGAGAGCAGAACAGTGATGTGTTTACAATAGCTGCATCAGGTTAAGTGCTTGAGTAACGCTTACCATAGCTTCAGGTACCCCAGAGAAACATGCTGAGAAACCAGGTGTAACAATAATTATAATAGTGCGTTCTGTTACAGCTAACAGCTCATTATTACTGTTTACAATCTCTACAACATTCTGCTCTATAATTAGAATTCTGTGCCTCGTATTAGGATTGTGCTACCTCTGTATCAATGTGTTCATTAGATGGTCTCATATTTTTATTGTGTTGGTTTTTAAGTTCTCTAATTAAAACCATACAATGAGTAATTGATGAGCACTTTTTGACCAATTTATATGTATTTACTAAATTGTATACAGCTAATCTTAACATGTTGAGAGAATAGTCTGCCCATTCACGGAAGTTATGCCCCTTAACATTGCATTTTATTTAATTTCAAGTTTCTTTACATCATAATGGTTCTAAGTATTGAAGTATAGTGCTCAGTGTCTATTTGTTGTGCTTGATTTCATCTGTGTTGGAACATCCAGTATACAAATTTGTATTACTTAATTACTCACTATATTTTGGCTTAGAGTAGCTCATAGATAATGTTGTACTTACAATGTGTTCTGCACTTATTTATTTATATAAGTGATCGTTCTCAATTTAGAGACAATCATTGTTATGACAATTAGGATGCTATGATATAGTGTTAATGTATATTGCCATATGGATCCAAAGGGCACATATTTAATGTAAATGTACTAAAAATATGGGGCGCGATCAAATATACAGCGCAGGTTTCGACGCAAGCGTGGGAACCCGTGCCGCCCGTAAATTCACCTCGCACATCGGGGTATTACATATACTGCGCCATTAGATGCTAAACTGGCGTAAGTAGGACAAACTGGCGATCTTCTGAAATGTGCGCAAATACACATTTTAGTCGTCGCAAGTAACTTACGCCAGTATTTTGTCCACGGAAAGTGTTAATAAAGAGTAGTTTTATGCAAATTAGGCTAACACTCGTAGAAATGAACCACAATTTCATATAAAAATGCGTCACGTAATTACGCTATTCAAAATTCATATATAAACCCATGCGCAGCCGCCATTTTCTTCAGTGTGTTTGGATGGTTCGTTGAGCTACAGCACACTACACTGGAGTGGAGGATTAGTCAGAGTAGAGAGAGAAGTGCAAACAGAGGAGTTAGTTAGATCGCATTGTTGTTTGATTAAGCTTGTACACCTACACATATTTTTACATATTGCACACATTTTGCATACATACATATACATCACACTTTTTTTCTAACACCTCACACATTTTATTTGAATTTCACAGTGTGATAGGCTGAGTGTTTGGTTGTGATTGTGTGTGATTGAATTGGGAGTGAGTGTGAGTATGTGTAGTGTGATTCAGGGAGAGGTAGGGCAGAGGGGAGAGGAGTGGCAGGGAGAGGAGTATTGGAGAGGACAGGAGGAGCAGTGAGGTCCCCATCAGGGAGTAAGTGGAGTGGGGAGAGGGAGAGCTAGAAGGGATGATGGGAGGGGAGATGCCCGAGAGCCCCAGAGACCAGGCACATCTAGGAGAGGGACAGAGGGTGCACATGTGGACAGAAGGGGGGGAGGAGGGAGAGGATAGGGAGGAACCCACACCAGGAATATCACAGGGAGCAAGCCAGGTGTCCATGGAGGATGAGAGGCTGAGATGTCCCAACTTCTCATTTGAGGAAAATGTTGCCCTAGTCCAGGCCATCATGGACAATTACAGTGCCCTCTTCTGGCAGGAGAAGGGCAAAGGCAGTGCCAAAAGGCGAAAAACAGCATGGTTGGCAGTAGAGGATGCCATCAACAGTGTGGCCCCGCAGAGGAGGACTGTTGAGGGCCTAAAAAAGCGGTGGAATGACTGCAAGAGGCGGGTCAAAGAAAAGATGGGACAGGAAGCTATGCACCAGAGGGGAACAGGCGGTGGTCCATCCCTGGACATAGAGTATAACACCTGGCAGGAGATGATACGCAGGTCCCTGAGTAACAGCAGTCCATGGACTTCCAGGGGCTCGTGACTCAGGGGCTGCAACCACAGCACATCATGCTGGTGAGTAACATCCAACACACCAGTATTATATGTATTTGAGATATAACATCCTTTAATATAACACATTCATGTACACAATGAGGAGCATGGTATTTGGCCTACTAACAAAAACATCTACAATTATATTTGACATTAATGCTACTTAACACAATTCAATTCATGATGAGGTGGAATAGTGCAATACTAACATGTCTCAGAGTAACACAGGTCACAAGCCACATGTAGAGTTTTCAGTAAATGGACACTATAGCCATCACAATACTTTTAGCTCAATAAAGCAGGTTCTGTGCCTACATCAGGCTAAAGTAAATTGTGTGACCATAGTGTCACTTAAAGAACATATTTTTTCCATCATTGACATGTACACATAACTATTGTATGAAACACATACCTGTATAATGCGCATATTAAAATCCCTCATAGAACAAATCAGAATGACACATGCATGTTATAGAGTTTGACATGAGAATCAGTATAGGCCCTAGAATGTATCAATGTACATTGTATGCCCACATGGACATATATCTGATCTGATTAGTATCCCTCTCATCATTTGACTCCTCCACAGAACCTCCTGTCACGAGGATACAAACAGGCATGCCGCCGCCGCCGCCGCCACCAGTCTTCAGGCAACCACATGAACAGTATGCTCCCAGGCATGAGCATGGTTGGATGGCTTCAGTTGAGGACCCGGGAGTGATGCCACCACCATTGCCATATTACCCCTGGCAAGATTCCTGGCCAGAGGAATATTCTTCTTTTGGCTTTGAGGGGGAGCCAAGACAGCCACAAAGGGTCCATGTATTTACACCCCCCACACACACACAATCTCAGGGCAGTCATGGCTTTTACCCACAGACTATGTCACAAGAAGTGCCAACTGGACAGGCTGAGTGGTCACACACTGGTCATCAGTGGGACTATCAATCAACCCTGAGAGCTCCACCATCTGCAGATGAAAATATAGCAGAAAGTACTCAAGCACCAGCAGATGCAGCTGAACCTGCCCCACCAGAAACATCAGATGCAGCTGAACCTGCACCTCAAGCAACTAGAAGCCCTGCTGCTCAAGAGCCTGTGGATGCATTGTATTCTCCTGTGTGAGGAATACAATGCACTCCAGAGGAGGCTCATAACAAGCTCCGAGAGCAGACAGACAAAGAGGCCAAGAGAGGTTCCACAGGAGCCAAGAGAGGTTCCACAAATGTAACATAGAGCTGCAGAAGGACATGACAGCATCATTAATTGGAAGTGTTCAAAACCAATCACAGATGATGCAAATTCTGTCTGATATGCAGATGGACAATAGATGGCGAGAACAAAATCAACTCTTGGGTGTGTTGGTTGAGCACTTTACACACCAGCAGGACACTGCCTCCAGCCTATCATCTGTGGCCAGCATACCAGCAGAAACATCAGAATCTTCTCAAATCAGGAGAACAAGGAAATCCACTAGTCACCTCAGCTCCCTCATCTAAGAAGCCAAAAAAGAAATACATATTCTTATAGTTCACCATAAATCTTGTCCTCTGTTATTTACCATATAATTGTCATCCACATTCATATGAGGTGTGTTTTAGTACACTAATATTGTTAAAACATATAATAAGACCTGTGTGGAAATGGCAAAAAAAAAAAAGGTAATATTATCCTGTTTATGACATATTCTTGTACTATAACTCACATCCACAATAGTTGTTTATGAAGGGTACATATAGTAATATTCACTTCTAAATGTAAATCAATGAATCTCACATACAATATAAATTGACACATTGGTGTATATAAAGTAGTGATATTACTGATAGGGTGGGCATTATCAGGTGTTTTAAGTCTGCAGGTGAGAGGTTGTGGTGTCTGATTGGTTTGACACAATTGCAAAGAGGCAGCCTTCAAGAAGGTCTTAGAAATTATCATATGAGCCATCCTAGGTTTTGCTTTCAACTAAGAATACTAAGAGAACAAAGCAAGTGTTAGAATTAAATCTGAAAGTAGTTTGAAATGACATGCCCTATTTAAAAGAAGAAGGTTTTCTTTGGACTTGACTGTCCCTTTATATATTTTGCCATCAATGCCAAGCTGTGTTAGCATTAGAACCCACTCCAGTGGGTTTTAAAGAGATGAAGGTAATACAATTATGATTTCCCATTGTTCTCTCCTCCAAGTATTGATTGTTTGTTTGTTTTGAGAAGAAATTTAACGTAAATAAGCAAGTATATATCCACAATGTGATAAAGTACCTACAAGCTCAATCCATTTGATTATGTTGTGGCTTCAAACTATTTCAAATACACAAATAAACCTAAAAAAAAACCAATATCATAGTATACTGTCCCTTTAACCTTGAGATGCTGCTTAAATGTATGTTTGTGTTAAGGCTTCCAGGGAGTTACATTGCTTTTTTTAGTCAGTGCAAGGGTTGCTGCGCCTGCAATATGTGGCGAGATGAGAATGGAGTAGATTTTCTGAATTCTGCGCACGTAAGTCCTTACGCTGTATATTGGATACCAAATTGCGCGGCTGTTCTATGTTAGTATATGGCTAAAAAAAATACGTCCGAAGGGTGAAATATACGCGCCTAACTTGTATGCTACGCCGTATGTAATACAAAATCGCGTAAAATCTGGTGGCGGAGGATTTTGCATATGTAATGGAGGCCGTATAATTTTCCCCATTTTGTCTGTTTCTCCCTTCTAGTTGTATTTATGGTCTGGTCTCATTTATTTGCAGGAGCAAATTTGAAATAGGAAGTCTGGATTCCTTGGCATTTTGAAAAAAGAAAATGTATGCTTACCTGATAAATTTGTTTCTTTTTAGACATGATGAGTCCACGGATCATCTTCATTACTTATGGGATATTCACCTCCTGGTCAGCAGGAAGAGGCATAGAGCACCACAGCAGAGCTGTTAATTAGCTCCTCCATTCCCTCCCACTCCAGTCATTCAACCGAAGTTAGGAAGAGAAATGAAAAGCAGGTGTGTCTGAAGTTTATAATAATTAACAACCTGTCTAAAAGAACAGGGCGGGCCGTGGACTCATCGTGTCTAAAAAGAAACAAATTTATCAGGTAAGCATAATTTTTTTTTTCATTTTTAAAGACACAATGAGTCAAATTTATAGAATTTTGAAAAAAAGTGTGAAGAGAGGACCAAGTTGCAGCCTTGCAAATCTGTTCCACAGAAGCTTCATTTTTGAATGCCCATGAGGACGCAACAGCCCTAGTGGAATGAGCCGTAACTCTATCAGGAGGCTGCTGTCCAGCAGTCTCAAATGCAAAACGGATGATACTATTCAGCCAAAAAGAAAGAGAGGTAGCCGTAGCTTTCTAAACCCTTACGTTTTCCAGAGAAAATTACAAACAAAGAAGAGGACTGACGAAAGTCCTTAGTCGCTTGTAAGTAAAATTTTAAAGCACGGACCACGTCAAAATTGTGCAGAAGACGTTCCTTTTGAGAAGAAGGATTAGGGCACAAGGAAGGAACAACAATCTACTGATTAATGTTCCTATCTGAAACAACAGTAGGAAGAAAACCTAGTTTAGTACGTAATACTACCTTATCTGAATGGAAAATAAGGTAAGGAGAAGTGTATTGCAACACCAAGAGCTCAGACACTCTACAATCGGAAGAAATGTCCACAACAAATAAAACTTTCCAAGATAACAACTTAATATCTAAGGAATGCATAGGCTCAAACGGAGCCCCTTGAAGAAGTTTGAGAACTAAATTAAGACTCCATGGAGGAGTAACTGGTTTGAACACAGGCCTGATCCTGACCAAGGCCTGACAGAACGATTGAACATCTGGAACATGCGCCAGACGTTTGTGTAACAAAACAGATAAAGCCCAGATCTGACCCTTTAGGGAACTCGTTGATAAACCCTTCTCCAAACCCTCTTGGAAAAAAAGACAAAATTCTAGGAATCCTAACACTACTTCATAGGTAGTAGTAGCCCTAGGATTCACACCAATAAAAAAGGATTTACACCAAATTTTATGGTAAATATTTCTAGTCATTGGCTTACGAGCCTGAATCATGGTCTCTATGACCGATTCAGAAACCCCCCGTGTTCAATCTCTAAGCAGTCAGCTTCAGAGAAACTAGATTTGGGTGAAGGAATGGTCCTTGAATCAGAAGGTGCTTCCTCAACAGAAGTCTCCAAGGTGGCAGAGATGACATTTCCACCAGATCTGCATACCAAAACCTGCAAGGCCAAGCCGGAGCAATAAGAATCACTGATGCCCTCTCCTGTTTGATTCGAGCAATGACCCGAGGAAGAATCGCAAAAGGAGGAAATAGGTATGCAAGGCTGAAGGACCAAGGAACCGCTAGAGCATCTATCAGTTCCGTCTGGGGGTCCCTGGACCTCGACCCGTATCCCGGGGAGCTTGGCATTCTGACGAGATGCCATGAGATCTAACTCCAGCCAACCCCATTTAATAATTAGGTTGGAGAACACTTCCGGATGGAGTTCCCACTCTCCCGGGTGAAAAGTCTGCCTGCTCAGAAAGTCCACCTCCCAGTTGTCCACCCCTGGTATGTGGATCGCCGACAGATCGCAAGAATGGGCCTCCGCCCACCGGATTATCTTGGTTACCTCGGTCATCGCTAAGGAACTCCTCGTTCCTCCCTGATGATTGATGTAAGCCACTGAAGTTATGTTGTCCGACTGGAATCTGATAAACCGGGCCGAGGCTAACTGAGGCCAGGCCAGAAGAGCAATGAAGATCGCTCTTAGTTCCAGGATGTTTATAGGAAGAACAGACTCCGCCTGGGTCCACACTCCCTGAGCCTTTAGGGAACCCCAGACAGCTCCCCACCCTAGAAGGCTGGTGTCCATTGTCACAATCATCCAGGACGGTCTGCGAAAGCAGGTTCCCTGGGATAGATGATCCAGAGACAACCACCATTGAAGCGAGTCCCTCGTCTCCTGTTCCAAGGTTATTCGAGGAGACAAGTCTGCATAATCTCCATTCCACTGCCTGAGCATGTTTAACTGCAGAGATCTTAGGTGAAAATGAGCAAACGGGATGATGTCCATTGCCGCTACCATCAGTCCGATTACTTCCATGCACTGGGCCACTGACGGCCGAGGAGTGGACTGAAGAACTCGACAGGTATCGAGAATCTTTGATTTCCTGACTTCTGTCAGAAAAATCATCAGATATAGAATCGATTAGAGTTCCTAAGAAAGTCATCCTTGTATTCGGGATTAAGGAACTCTTTCCCAGATTTACCTCCCACCCGTGAGCTCTCAGGAAGGATAGAACCACCTCGGTATGAGATTTTGCTAGTTGAAGAGATGGTGCCTGGATTGGAATATCGTCCATATAAGGCGCCACCGCAATGCCTCGTGGTCTTAGAACCGCCAGAAGAGACCCCAGAACCTTTGTAAAAATTCTAGGGGTCGTGGCCAACCCGAAAGGAAGAGCCACAAACTGGAAGTGTTTGTCTAGAAAAGCAAACCTCAGTAACCTGTGATCTCTGTGGATAGGAACATGCAGATAAGCATCCTTTAAATCCACTGTTGTCATAAATTGACCCTCCTGGATTAATGGAAGAATAGTACGAATAGTTTCCATCTTGAATGATGGAACTCTAAGATAGGTCTGAAGGTTCCCTCCTTTTTGGGAACCACAAACTGATTTGAATAAAAACCCTGCCCCTGTTCCTGTACTGGAACGGAAACAATCACTCCTAGAGAGGAGAGTTCTCTTACACAATGTAAGAACACCTCTTTTTTTTTTTTATCTGGTCTGCAGATAATCTTGAAAGAAGAAACCTTCCTCTGGGAGTAACATTTTTTAACTCCAGTTTGTATCCCTGGGACACTATTTCTACTGCCCATGGATCCTGAACGTCCCGAACCCAAGCCTGAACAAAGGAGGAAAGTCTTCCCCCTACCAGATCCGGTCCCGGATCGGGGGCATGTCCTTCATGCTGTCTTGGATTCAACAGCAGACTTCTTGGATTGTTTACCCTTGATCCAAGAATGGTTGGGTCTCCAAGTAGGTTTAAATTGTTCCAGTTTGTAGGAGGAAGAGAAAGAATTTCCCTTGAAATTTCGAAAGGAACGAAAATTACTTTGTCGTCCTTTTTGTTTGTTTCTCTTATCTTGAGGAAGGAGATGACCCTTACCTCCCGTGATATCAGAGATAATTTCCGTCAGGCCAGGTCCAAACAAGGTCTTCCCCTTGTAAGGAATCGCTAGAAGCTTAGACTTGGATGACACTTCCGCAGACCAAGGTTTTAACCATAAAGCTCTGTGGGCTAGGATAGAGAACCCCGAACTTTTAGCTGCCAATTTAGTAATTTGCAGAGAAGCGTCCATAATAAAAGCATTAGTGAACTTCAGAGCTTTAATTCTATCTTGGATTTCCTCCAAGGAAGTCTCAGTCCTGAGAGACTTAAACAGAGCATCAAACCAATAAGCTGCCGCACTAGTTACAGTAGCAATGCACGCAGCTGGCTGCAATAGCAGACCCTGGTAAACATAAATCTTTTTAAGTAGACCAAACTTCTTGTCCATGGGATCCTTAAAAGCACAACTATCCTCAATGGGAATAGTAGTTTGCTTGGCTAAGGTGGAAATAGCCCCTTCCACCTTAGGAACCGTTTGCCAAGCCTCCCTGACAGATTCAGTTATAGGAAACATCTTTTTGAAAATAGGAGAGGGAGAGAAGGGAATACCTGGTCTCTCCCATTCTTCAGAAAAATCTCAGAAGCTCACTTCGGCACTGGAAAAACGTCTGAGTAAGAAGGAACTTTGAAATATCTGTCCAATTTACTCGACTTCACAGGAGCGATCACTACTGTGGAATCACAGTCGTCTAAAGTAACCAAAACCTCCCTGAGGTGTTCTAGTTTCAACCTGAAAGATACAACCTCTGAATCAGTCAAAGGCAATGAACTTTCTGAATCTGAAATTTCGCCTTCCGATGGAACCTCAATACCCTCCATCTCAGTTCCCTGGGAGGGTACATCCGAGATGTTGTCTTTCTTCTTACGTTTGCCTTGTAGCATAGGAAAAGCAGACAATGCATCAGAAATTATGGAAGACAATGTCTTTTAAAAAGGTAACTCCAGCAGGCGCTAGAGCAGAAGTACAGGGCACTGCTTGTGCGGGCATTTAAGTTTGGGACGCTTGTGGAGAAAGCTGCGGCATACTCTGAATCTCGTCATTAGACTCCTGACAAGCATCCGCTTTTGAAAAATTATGCTCATGCAAAATATTTTCCTTATAACATAAAGCCCCCTCAATTACATGAGGGACAAAAAAGGGATTGGTGGTTCCACATTAGCATCCAAACACATGGAGCAAGTAACATTCTGCACGGCTCCTAAGTCCATACTGAAACACAAGAAGCTGACAATGTAATTAAAAAAAAAAATACTAAATTGTTACTGTCCCTTTAAAATATAAAATTAAACTTTTTTACTACATGAAGAAAAGTGTTCCAAAAAATTAGAAGATAATCAAATTACTTTACACCCTGTTTCAAATTATTATGCCAATGATATTTCGCATTTACCTAAATAATTGATGTGTTCACTATAAAGAGTACAATTCAAATTTTATTGAACAAACCTCCTGATGATAACAGTATTTTTTTTCAAAATAAAAAACTTACAATGCACTGTTCCAAATTATTAGGCACAGTAAGTTTCAAAACACTTCATAGGTTGTAATGAACTGAAAATTGTCATTTGTTGTGTTTGCAGCATATTTACTGAAATCAAAAGCTATTTCAATCAAACTTTGAACAACATTTTAACTTTTTAAACATTTTAACAGGTCACGTTACATTTTAACATAGGACCACTTATTTGATAGAAGCTTCACAAGTCTTGCATCCATTGAACTTGTGAGTTTTTGGACAGTTTCTGCTTGAATTTGTTTGCAAGATGTCAGAATAGCCTCCCAGAGCTGCTGTTTGGATGTAAACTGCCTACCAGCCTCATAGATCTTTTGCTTGAGGATGCTCCAAAGGTTCTCAATAGGATTGAGGTCAGGGGAGGATGGAGGCCACACAATGATTTTCTCTCCTTTTATCCCCATAGCAGCCATTGATGCAGAGGTGTTCTTTGCAGCATGAGATGGTGCATTGTCATGCATGAAGATGATTTTATTACGGAAAGCATAGTTCTTCCTTCTATACCAGGGAAGGAAGTGGTCAGTCAGGAACTCCACATACTTTGCAGAGGTCATCTTTACACCTTCCGGGACCCTAAAGGGGCCGACCAGCTCTCTTCCCATGATTCCGGCCCAAAACACGACTCCACCACCGCCTTGCTGATGTCTCAGCCTTGTTGGAACAAGGTGGGCGTCCACTACTCCATCCATCTGGACCATTCAGGGTTGCACAGCACTCATCAGTGAACAGGACTGTTTGAAAATTAGTCTTCATGTATTTTTCTGCCCAATGCAGCCGTTTCTGCTTGTGAGCATTGGTTAGTGGTGGCCGAATGGAAGGTTTATGCACAGTTGCAAGACTCTGGAGGACTATACACCTTGATGTCCGTGGGACTTCAGAGGCACCAGCAGCTTCAAATATCTGTTTGCTGCTATGTAATGGTATTTTAGCAGCTGCTCTCTTGATCCGATGCATGGATCTGGCAGAAATCTTCCTCAATGTGCCTTTATCTGCACAAAGCCATCTGTGCTCTGATACAGCCACAAATCTCTTAATAGTGCGATCACGGTTAAGTTTTCGTGAAAAATCTAATGTTTTCATACCTTGTCCAAGGCATTGAACTATTTCACTCTTTTCGGCAGCAGAGAGATCCTTTTTCTTCCCCATATTGCTTGAAAATGGTGCTATGCGTAATAATGTGGAACACCCTCCTTTAGTAGTTTTTCCTTTAATTGGGTTCACCTGGCAATCCAATTATCACAGGTGTCCGAGATTGTTTTCAGTGATCAAAAGAGCCCTGAGATACAATGCCATCCATGAGTTAAACTGAAAAGAAAAAAAATAAATAATAATCTTTGTGACACTGAAATAGAATTTGCATAATAATTTGGAACGGGGTATATATCTCAAAAAAAGAATTTGATCACTTAAACCGTAACTGTGTCTTTAAATTTTAAAAAGACAACAATTTTTCTGCAGCAAGAAAAAACGTACCCCGTTAGTTAATTAAAGAAAAATCAGACACCCAAACACCTCAGCAACTGTGCTGAGGTGCCTACCTGTCAACCGGGGTCACAGCAATGTTCTTAACGATCCGGATGATAAGGGCTCCAATAACACTAAAACCGCTTGCTCTATATAGTTAAAAACCATGCGGTTATAGTGCGACACTGATCCGACATCCCTCACACCAGACACGGCTGAATATTGTGCAGCTTACAGGAAGCGTGCGAAAACGATAGCCCCGCCCATCGTTGGCGTTACCAAAACACACAACCCAACCGGCTTCACAGAAAAAATAAACCGATAGGGAAATTAACCGTAATGAAAAACAAGCTTAGCTCCCAGCCCCAGTGCCTGTACATATGCTGTCCCAAGACTCTCCATACACAGAAAGCATGATGTCCCAACATAAGAGAGCACCATGACTGAGCCTTATATGTTTAAGTATATAATTAAAGTGCCCACTTTCCTCTGAGTTTTGTTTTCCTCCCAGAATAAAAAAGTCAGCACTTACCTTAAAGCTGTCCGACAGCAAGACAGTCCAGCAGATTTAAGAAGTCCTCTCACTCCCATAGCTCTGTGGAAAATGATAAAGCCTGAGTAAGATTGCTTAGGCCATCAGGATAAGGGCAGCATAAATGTAAGGGAGGCGCAGTGAGAATTATGTCCCACAAGTTCCCATTGCTTTAAAGCCACCAAAAGCTCTACTGAAGAGACTGATATGGACTACGGCCACACCCTAGAACAAAGCAGCACAATCTTGTACTACTTTAAAAATAATAAACTCTTGATTGAAGAATCTTTTCTAACACCTAACTTTACCTCTTCCTAGCACTAACGTAGGCAAAGAGAATGACTGGGGTGGAAGGGAAGTGAGGAGCTATTTAACAGCTCTGCTGACCAGGAGATGAATATCCCATAAGTAATGAAGATGATCCGTGGACTCGTGTCTTTAAAAAGAAAATAAAGAACCAACAAAAAACTAACACAAAACTTTCATTTCATCTAATCTCATACTGTACATGAAAGTTGCAAATCTGAGGGACATTATAAAGCTGATGGATCTTAAAATAATCTCACCTTGAGTTTTAGAAAATATGGCATTCTGTAAAATATCCCAATCTCATGAATTTTTGAGCTTTGGTGCCCTCTGCCGGAAGATTCTAGAACTGCATACAGATTAAACCCATAGCACTAGATTAATGTGATGGTTTATTGATGTTGGGAGGTTGCATCCGTTTGTGAGATTCTCTGCAGTTCTCTTTTTATAGCAAGTCACAGAACATGTTTTGCTTTGGATAGAGATGCACTGGGGTAGAATTTCCACTGTATGTTATAGACACATTACTTACACTTGGTAGAATAAGCTATAGGAACAAACACAAAGACTTCATATGCAATAAGGTAAAATACAAACACAGAATCATCCCATCACTGCCCTTTTTCCTAAGGGAACATAAATGTATAATGTTTACAGCTGAAACTGTAACAAGCTTTACATTTTAATTCAAGACTAAAAATAAATAAATAAAAACAAAAAAAAGACTCCAGACAGGGCTGTACAAATAATCATTTTACCATCATTGATATAAAAAAATAATACTTTCAAATCCAGCACGTGTTTGGAAGAAGGAAAAGAGCAATATTATTTTACATTGCTATCATTTTTAAAGGGACATGAAACCCCAACATTTTCTCTCTTTCTTCATACAGACCATATAACTTTAAACAACTTTCCAATTTACTTTGATTATCTAGTTTGCTTTGTTTTCTTGATATCCTTTGTTGAAAAGCATACCTAGATAGACTCAGGAGCTGGGTCTAGCTGCTGAATGGTGGCTATACATATATATCTCTTATCATTGGATTACCATGTGTTCAGCTAGCTCCCAGTAGTGCATAGCTGCTTTTCAATAAAGGACACCAAAAGAATGACGCAAGTTGTATAAAAATCCATGATCTATACGAATCATGAAAGAAAAAAAATTGGGATTCATGTCCCTTTAAATACAAATTAAAAAGCAGCATTGACCACATGTTCATTTGAGGCTACAAGATCCGCATTGCCCTGCAATACAAAATAAACTTACATGCGCGCACACATACACAAATATAAGTGCCATACTGATAGACAAGTAAATGCATGAGAGAAGTTTGCCAATTCCCCGTACTTAGAACATGATTCAGAGCAGTTAGATGAAACTAAACAAAAAAGGAATCAACTAAAATTTCCAGCAACAGACAACATCCCTTTGAGGCCAATAGGGGAGGAATTTAAGGCCTTTTTTCCTTGGACAAACTGTGGTCTCTCCCTAAAACCATTCAAGTAACTATGGCCTCTGTCAACGCTTTTCTTGATTGGTGATCCTCCGCAGCATTTTCAGTGACATTTCACCTTGGTCAGAGGGAACCTAGGAAACAAAGATTTCTGTTAATCCTTAAAAGGACATTAAACACTAAATAAATCATTGCTTGAATGGTGTATTCAAAGCAAATATTAGCCTGAGAATAATATGTACATGTATTTCTAAAAATTATATTAGTTGTATTGAAAAAAATATAAGGGTAAAAGTTGGGCGTCGCCATATTGTCACTTAGGTTACCTCTTGCTGCTGAGGCCAATTAGGAATGGTTATAAATGGCTTACTAAAGTGTGCAACCAATGACTGTGCAGAATATAAGCGTGTCTGCACTTCCAAGTTTAACAAAAACTGGAAAGCCCACAACATTCAGAATTAACTAACAGGAAAGGAGAACAAAATAAATGAATGAAAGAATATTGCAAAGTTGAATAACTACATGTAATTAATTAATTCATATTAATTTCTTGAGGTGTTTAATATCCCTTTAAATGTATACTAACCCCAATTTTTTCTTCCATGATTCAGATAGGTTCTTAAAATTGCATGCTCTTTCTTAATTACTCCTATTATTTTTTTCTTCGCTCTCTTGGTATCTTTATTTGAAAAAGCAGGAATATAAGCTTAGGAGCCTTCCTATTTTTGGTTCTGCACCCTGGGTAGTGCTTGTTGATTAGTGGCTACAATTAGCCATCAATCAGCAAGCGCTACCAAGGGTTCTGAACCAAAAATAGGAAGGCTCCTAAGCTGTATATTCATGGTTTTCAAATAAAAATGCCAAGAAAACGAAGAAAAAAATTGATATTAGTAGTAAATTAGAAAGTTGCTTAAAATTGTATGCTCTATCTGAATCGTGAAACAAAGAAAAATGGGGTTTAGTATCCATTTAAAGCATCACGTAATGTGGAATTGCATAATTAACAAGTGAATAATAAAAAGACAATGATGTAACACCTACTGTGAATTTCAAATCTGACAAATGTCTCCCATTTTCCGCCCCCCCCCCCTGTATCATGTGACAGACATCAGCAAATCACAGACAGTATACGTATACCCTGTGAGCTTGTGCACATGCTCAGTAGGATCTTGTTCCCCAGAAAGTGTGCATATTAAAAAGGACTGTGCAAAATTTGATAATGGAAGTAAATTGGAAAGAGTCTTAAAACTGCACAAGCTTTCTGAATCGTAAAAGTTTATTTTAACTTGGGTGTCCCTTTAAATATAGCTTAAATGGGGGGGCCGAGCCAGCGCTCATCCGAGATGGCTGCACCATAGTGAGCTCCGTGTCCTAAAGTGGGCCAAGCAGATAATATATGGGCATGCCGATCATATATACACCGGAGGATCACTTGTGACCGATGCTGAAGTGCACTTTGTCAGATGGTGCGGTGATCAGCGAGGCTAAGAGGGAACAAGGTGTGAAATAGAGGAGACCCGGACCCGCCCTATACACACTTTGCGAGGCCTAGCAGCGGCATGGAAACTCACCGGAGTAATGGCTCTCTGAGAGAACAATGTGAAGCGGACCTAGACGGAGGTATTATAGCTGCAAACCGCTATTAGGCGATCAGAGAGGTGAGAAAAATTTACCGATGCGGTTAAGCCCGGATATTTGCTTGATTACAGCATTACAGCATAACTGCATAATACAACCGCACAGACTTTAGGCGATCCCCAAACTTATGAGGGAATAATAGGAACTCTGTAGGCATGTTTGCAAGTACTGTGAGGCTAAATTAAACAAGTGAAATATAGTTTAGAAGCATGAACTGAGGTGGATGCATGTAGCATATTAACATTGCCTTGATGAATATAAAGTGCGTCACTCAGTAGGTGCAGCACGGAGTTACAGAGGCCTACTACTGGACCCATGCAGCCTTGCAGATTACGCTTGTTTTAAGGATATGTGAAGGAGAAAACAGGTTACCTGACATAATATAGAAAGAAGGAAGTTAATTACAGGAGGACATAAAGAAGATGTTAATATGTTGACTTTACTATATATTAGCTGTAATACCTATGCGGAGACCCTTAAACTACACCTTTAAAAACGGTTCAGAATTACTCGCTCTCTACCATTTGAGATATATTTGAACTCACTCTGGCTTGTTGCTGAATATTAATGATACTATTACATGAACCCTTCTGCTTTAAGTTCTTACAGAGTGCATTGTTATTCTTTAAAGCCATATACCGACTTATAAAATTTTGAGCAAATAGGAGGTTAATTGAGGCTGCATATACAGTTGGATAAAGAATATTAACCCTGTAATTACATACACGAGAAAATCCTATTGCCATGTCTCCCAAAAAAGGTTCCAAAGGGGACAAGCCTATGAAGAAGAAGTCTAATGTCCTCCCATCAGTGAATACGTTTTTTAAAAGCCTTGATCCTCCACAAAATCAGAATACTCTTGACATAGAATCTAGCCTGAGTAATGATTCTACATCTTCAGAGTCTGACACAGAGAGTATTGGTCAACCAGTCACAATACCAAAAGGACTACTGGACTCACTACCTTCCAAAAAAGATTTTACATCTTTAGTGCAACAGGTGAAGCAGTGTATCCGAGAGGAAATAGCAGATATAAAGAAAGATCTTACAGAGATTGGCCAGAGAGTGGAAAAGCTGGAAGGTGACTCAGATATACAGGGAAAATCTTTACACACCTTCTCTGAAAAGATGTCACAACAAGATTTAATTATTCTACAACTTGAAAACAAAGTTGATGATTTAGAGAATAGGAGCCGCCGCCAAAACATCAGGATTAGAGGCATACCAGAAGATGTGGCCCCCCAAGAATTGGAGACCTATGTTCAAGAATTATTTGCCTTTCTGACAGAGGAGGGAGACGATTCTACCTTCGCTTTGGATAGGATTCATAGAGCTTTGCGCTCCAAACCACCAGAAGGCCAACCCCCAAGAGATGTCATCACCAAATTATCCAGCTATCCTATGAAGGAAATGTTAATGAAAAAGGCAAGGCAGAAACATCCAGTAAAATTTAGAGATAGTAACCTCCAGCTGTTCGAAGATCTATCAGCAAGGACTCTGCAGAAAAGAAGAGAAATGTGGCCACTTACAACCAAGCTTCGCCAGCAAAACATACCTTATAGGTGGGGTCACCCGTTTAGTCTGCAAATCCAGTGGAAAGGAAAAAGAGTTTTTTGTCAATCACCGGAAGAGATCACATCAGTTTGCAAAGAATTGAGACTTGACCCTATCAAGGTATCAGAAGGTTCAAAAAGTTCTCCAGGGAAGCTCATCAGCAGGGAAGCTCCTCTCCCTCAAAGAACGGAGTGGCAGAAGATACCATATCGGAAGGGTAACGTGAATACTCCCACACACAACAATACTGGTGCACCAAGACAAGAGGTTACATAAAGCATGAGTGGACATTATTTGCAACCAGTGAGATTATCGTTGGGAGTCTGTGATCCATTCCGCTGTAATCTGAGAATATACACCTTGGATGGTAAGAATTTTTATAGAAATCATCATGTTTAGCAAGATATTAACAGTCTTTATAATGTTTATTGTCCATTAGGCCCTAGAAATAGTTAAGGTACGTACTTGTTTATGTATGCCTCTTAGACGCAGGGTTGTTGAATAACTTTATATTTGGTCTGAAGTTTGAATGTTTGATCAGTCTACACCGCAATTCGTTATACCCCCAAAATGCTAATGATTTTACAGGTGCTTGGCCTAACATGGCACCTTCCCCCCCTTTTAATCGTATTTGTTTTATAGCTTATGCGGAAAGAGTTAAATGTGTTTTGAACAAAACTGTTCTAATGTTATCATTTTTCTGATTGTTTTCTTGAAGCTATGCCCGGGGTCTGCTCGTGAGACCCATGTAATTATACAAACACATCTGTTAGCAACTGAGGTGTCGCTAGATTCAAATTGATGACTACACAAGGTAAAGCTCAATTGTTGCATATACTCACCCAAAATGTTAAGGGATTCAATATTCCTAATAAAAGAAATATGGCTCTGCTAGATTTACACAAAAGGGGAGGTAAGATTCTTTTCTTGCAGGAAACCCATTTTAAACAAAAAAGCACGCCGAGATATTTTTCTGCTCAGTTCCCCCAACATTATCATAGTGTACACCAGCATAAAAAAATAAATGGGGTTAGTATTCTTATTCATAGCTCCATCCCGTTTAAGGTGCTCCACACTGATAGAGACACTGAGGGTAGGTTTTTATGTATAGTTGGATTGCTGTATGGTAAGCCAATAACCCTAGTTAATTTATATGTCCCTAACCTACGCCAAGACGTCTTTATTAAACAAATTACACAGAAAATTATGACCATCTCTAAAGGCCCATTGATAGTGGGGGGAGATTTGAATATTCCACTGCTTCCGGCGGTAGATAGCTCAAGTGATACTAGTTCTATACCACAAAAGGTTTCTAGATCTATCTGGCAATCTCTTAAGTCACTAATGCTACACGACACATGGCGTTATTTTCATCCAACTAAAAGGGATTATACATTCTTTTCATATCCACATAAGAGCTATTCCCGCCTAGACTACATCTTCACTGACCATTTGGCCCTCTCATACATAAAACACTGAAATAAAACATACTACATAGTCAGATCATTCTTTGGTGGAATGCTCCTTACAGTGGCCGTCTACTCCCTTATGCCCCTTTTGTTGGGGACTGGACGACTCACTGTTGTTGGTACCACAAACAGTAGAAAACCTCACTAAGCAGATGAATACCTATTTTTCAATTAATACCACCCCAGATACTAAATTAAATATCCTATGGGAAGCGCATAAAGCGTATATGAGAGGGGAACTTATTAAAATCAAAGCAGGCAAACATAGGGCAAACAGAGAAATATACCTATCATTAGCAAGTGAGATTGCAGAGTTAGATTATTTAGCGAAACTTGATCCCAAGGACGAGGGGGTAACACAGTTACTCAGCCAGAAAAGAGAGATATTAAATGAACACCTACAACTTGAAACTCAGAGGAAGATGTTATTCCTACAACAGAGGTTTTATGGGGAAAGCAATAAGGCAGGTAAATATTTAGCTAGAGCCCTTAAAAAACAACAACATAAATCTTATATATACTCCCTGTTAGCAAAGTCGGGATCTCACATAGAGGATACTGTATCTATAGCCAGGAATTTTCAGGAATACTACCATAAACTATATAACACTTATACAAATAGACCTTCAATATCCCATAGCGAGAAATGCACCCAATATCTGAAAGATATAGTCCTCCCAAAATTATCAGAAGAAGACGCACAATCATTAGAATTGCCTATTAGTGCAGAGGAGATTCAAAAAGCAATCGTAGATTTGAAACCTAATAAGGCTCCAGGGCCAGATGGCTTTACTGATCGATATTATAAAACTTTTAGTTCCCAAAAATCCCTTCTCTTGATAATTGGAAGTGGAATTTATAATTAAAATGGAACGGTTCTTTTATTTCTCTAATAATAGATTAAATATATATTATGATGATGTTTTCCTATGGGAACAATACAAATTTGCTGAAATACCTTAACAGACAGCAGACAGAGAGTGTTTTTAGACAAGGGCTTTAATATACACAGCTCCCCATTAGATCTCATTCTAGTATCTCGTGACCATTGGGTGGTTGATAAATAGCGGAATGTTATACAGGCTGTTAATCTAAATAGAGAAGATTCCTAAGACTTGGGCCTCCGAGGCACCCCGGGCATCATTGAAACATATATTAGAAAGTATTGTAATTGTTGATCATACGAGTTAATGGTCTAT